>NC_070641.1:24864870-25047370 GCF_947347685.1 Pleuronectes platessa
CGAAGCGCCGCGCATTACTAATAATATCACATACTTCTGCTGTTATCAGCCTGCAGTAAAAACGGCATTTAATCATTTTTTTCAAGCATATACTTACTTGTTGCTCCAACATTAAGCAACAGCGTCCCAACATGTGTCTTTTTTGGTGTTGTCTTTATACAACATATGCTGAGAATCAACAACTCAAGTTACTTCTCCACTTCAATGATTCATTTAATGTCATCCATGTTGAAGAACTTCTCCGCTGTTTGCTCAGTTAAATGTCGGGTGTCGAGGGTAAATTACGTATTCTCCACTCAAGCCTATGTGGAGAATACGTAGCCCCCCCCCCCCCCCTCTCTTTTTTATCTTTATGACTGCTTGTGTGGCTGTAGTGGATGGGCAGAGGGGGACATTAAATAATGTGGTTGGTAAAAGTGGTAAAATTAAAACTCCAAGACAACAGAAGGTGAATACAAAGTATGGGGTGCATATTTGATCATTTACATCATATAAAATATGTCATCTATATCGTTTAAAATCATTTTTCAGTGTGTTTCCTGTCGCGATACGCTCGCGTCAAGCGGAAAAAATAGACTCGACGCCGAAACGATCGCTTCACGGCGCGAGGCAGCCGCGGCACAACGCTACGCTTCAGCCTCCGGTGTGTTCAGCGCTGCGGTTTAACATGGGAGTGGATGGGAGCCAGAGGATTGGCGCTGCGCTTCGGCGTCGCTTCCGCGTCCGGTGTGAACCCGGCGTTAGAGCGGCAACTAGTGCAGAGGCGGCGGAATTGGAAGGTCCTTCTGCGCATGCGTTAAATGCGTTAAAAAAAAAAAAAAGAATTAATCCTGTAATTTAATCTGTGAAAAATAACGCGTTAACGCGTTATTTTTCACAGCTCTATAAATAATATAATAAAAAATAATAAAAAGGCAAATTTAAAATCTTATAATTTATTCTTACTATGACTTTCCCACAGACCTTTGTTTTAATTATTTTCTTACAAATGTTTTACTGGAATATAAATTAGTTCCTTTTTGTTCAATTTTAATATCAGACTTTTATTCATCTGCTGGTATTTCAGAACATTTCCCGTATTATTTTGTAACTTTTTTTTTTGTATTTACTTTGTCTTCCTGCCTTTGTTTGTTTTTCATTTTAAATAATTGAGGTTTATGACATTTCGTCACTTCCTGTTGTTTTAATTTTCTCTGTGTGTCGAACAATTTTAACATCAACACTTGTTCAAGAAAATGAGTGTCTGAAGCCTGTCTTCAGTGGAGTGACCAGCAGGGGGCGACTCCTCTGGTAGTTTCTATAGAAAGTGACTTCTCACTTTATAACGTCAGTAACAATCAGGAGTTTCTGTCTCAGTCTCTAGTTTCAAGTCTTCTTCAAACAGCTGATGTTCATTTAGTGGATTATGATCATTTAGAGTCAAACAGACCATAAAGCACCAGATGTGCTGGGGGGGGGGGGGTTGGGGGGGGACCACAGAGTGATTGACAGTTAGTACAGTCTAATGGGTGCAGGCTGCAATTGTAGGTGGGCGTGTCCTCTCAGTCAGGCTCCACCAACAGGGGGCGTTGTTAGCTGATGTGTGGAGGGTGTGTTTTATTATTTGTGTTTGATTAATTGACTTTTTACTTATACAATTTAATTGTTATCAATGTGAGTTCAGTTTTTTATATGAAAAGCTGTTTATTGACTTGTTTCAACATCTCATCAGCAGGTGAATAATAAAAGGTCTCTTTACGTCCTTCAGCTCCACGATGCCCTCCTCCTTCCTCCTCCTCCTCCTCCTCCTCCTCCTCCTCCTCCTCCTCCCCCCCCGCCCCGGCCTGTCGGACCGGCTCCTTCACGGAGTGTCAGCAGGCTCCCTTCGTCCCCGGTCACAATCTGGTGGGAGAAGGTTTTGATGTGGTGAACTTGAAGATGAGTGGAGCGAGTGTTGTGGACATGAAGAGCTTCATGGTGGGAGGAGTCGGGGGGAACTGCACCGTGTGCCAGAACCACCTCCTCAACCAGGTGTGTTGACAGCTGTCAGTCAAACCACCATCACAACTCACCTCGTGTGAACAAACACAAAAATATCTTTGTTTCCCCGATCCCTTTGGAAAAAATGAAGGAAAGATACCTTGGATATGAACGCTGCCATCTAGTGGTGGTAAATTCAAAATGAGTTGTGTACTTACTTATTGTGCGTTCCATTACACGTCAGAACTCCAAACCCCTGTCGACATTAGTTTAGTTCATGTCCCATCTGATAACATGGAGGCGATGGAGTTAATGACCTTACTGCAGCCAGCCACCAGGGGGCAATCGAGCTGTTTTGGATTCACTTTAAGGAGTCATCATGTAGATTGTATTTATTTACAGTTTCATCGCTGAAAATTTAACTTATAACACACAGCAGCTGACAGCAACTAACTGGAGCTAACAGCAACTAATAGAGGCTAACATTAGCTAACAGAAGCTAGCAGCAGCAAACAGCAGCTCACTGCAGCCCACAGCAGTTAACAGCAGCTAACAGCAGCTAACAGAAGCTAACAGAGGCTAACAGCGGCTAACAGCACTTAACAGAAGCTAACAGCAGCTAACAGCAGCTAACAGAAGCTAACAGCAGCTAACAGCAGCTAACTGCAGCTCATTTCAGCTAACTGCAGCTAATAGAGGCTAACAGCAGCTAACAGCAGCTCACTGCAGCTAACAGCAGCTAACAGCAGCTAACAGAAGCTAACAGCAGCTAACAGAAGCTAACAGAAGCTAACAGAAGCTAACAGCAGCTAACAGCAGCTAACAGCAGCTCACTGCAGCTAACAGCAGCTAACAGAAGCTAACAGCAGCTAACAGCAGCTAACAGAAGCTAACAGAAGCTAACAGCAGCTAACAGAAGCTAACAGCAGCTAACAGAAGCTAACAGAAGCTAACAGCAGCTAACTGCAGCTAACTGGATTCAGGATTCACTGATGTGGAACTCTTTGTCTGTCTCCAGACGCAGAAGCTCCCGGTGTCGGTCGCTGACTGGAGGATCAAGGTCAGTGATGAATCGCCAGTTTCACACACCACATAGTTTTTCTTTAAGGTGAACAGCATTACCCAGAATCCTCTCTGTCTCCAGGTGCATTGTCGGCGCAGTCTGAGCAGTAAGATGTTCGAGTCCAGTCAGTCCATGATGAAAGACACGAGCTCCTCTCTGAGCAGCAGCTGGAAGGTTCGTGAAGCTGCGATAGAAACATGATCACATGACCTCTGCAGTTACTAGGTCACTTCCTGTCTCTGCCTGCTGCTCCGCCCCTCACCCGACTCCTGTCTGCGAATCTGCTTCATGTGTCACTATATCTAGTTGCACTTATATGTCACTCACATGTTGCACTTTCTAGTTTGTCTCTCTTGTAGAAACGGGATTGTTGAGGTTGTGGTTTGTTCCCTCACGGTCGATGCACTTGTTGTGAGTCACTTTGGATAACAGCGTCAGCTCCATGTGATGTGTGATAGACAAACTGCAGGAAGTAGTGAGACAGAAACTCCAGAGATTCTCCACAGGTCACAGCTGACCACAGACAACCTGACCCCACTTTCATTTCTCATTGTTTGTCTTGGTCGGAATCATCAGGGTAAACTCAGTCTGCATCCCCCCCCCCCCCCCCCCCCCATTAGAAATCTGTTGTCTTCTGAAAAACCACACACCTTCATTCTCTGTCTCGTTACCTGTTGTGATGTCACTCAGGTTGGCCTCAGTGTGCAGGGACTGGGCGGTTTTGCTGTCGGAGGATCACATTCCAAATCAACACAGTTTGCGGAGAGTCGCAGCAGAAAAGACAAGTTCTCCTTCACCACGCACGACCTCAACTGCAAATACTACACGTGAGTACGACGAACCAATCAGACGAGGCTAGCTTTTTATATTGTAATGATGTCATTATAGTAGTTTGTCCTGACTCTTGCTGAGGGTTAAGGACAGAGGATGTCACACCCTGTTAAAGCCCTGTGAGACGAATTGTAATTTGTGAATATGGGCTATACAAATAAAATTTGATTGATTGATTGATTGATTATGATCTGAATATGTCATTTATACCTGATAATGAAGAGAGATTGATTCATTTAAATTAACTGGAAATCATTTCTCTAAGAACATTGGTTTTAAAAGTTACTGCATCACTAACATGATGACATCATTCCAACGTGAAGCCAGATCACCTGGATCCCCCCCGGTGGTCTTTATATACCATCACTGATCCTCTTTATATACCATCACTGATCCTCTTTATATACAGTCACTGATCATCTTTATATACAGTCACTGATCCTCTTTATATACCATCACTGATCCTCTTTATATACAGTCACTGATCATCTTTATATACAGTCACTGATCCTCTTTATATACAGTCACTGATCATCTTTATATACAGTCACTGATCCTCTTTATATACAGTCACTGATCATCTTTATATACAGTCACTGATCATCTTTCTATACAGTCACTGATCATCTTTATATACAGTCACTGATCATCTTTATATACCATCACTGATCCTCTTTATATACAGTCACTGATCCTCTTTATATACAGTCACTGATCCTCTTTATATACAGTCACTGATCCTCTTTATATACAGTCACTGATCATCTTTATATACAGTCAGTGATCATCTTTATATACAGTCACTGATCATCTTTATATACAGTCACTGATCATCTTTATATACCATCACTGATCATCTTTATATACAGTCACTGATCCTCTTTATATACAGTCACTGAGCCTCTTTATATACAGTCACTGATCATCTTTATATACAGTCACTGATCCTCTTTATATACAGTCACTGATCCTCTTTATATACAGTCACTGATCCTCTTTATATACAGTCACTGATCATCTTTCTATACAGTCACTGATCCTCTTTATATAGGATCTAGGACCAGGGTAAATCTTTTCTAACTCATCTTCTCTCAGCTTCCGTCTTCACTCCCGACCTCAGCTGAGCAAAGAGTTCGAGGTTTCCTTGAAGAACCTTCCGTCCACCTACGACCTTAAGAACACCACGGCCTTCAAGCAGTTCCTCTCCATCTACGGGACCCACTTCATCCGCAGGGTTCACCTGGGGGGTCGAGTGCACTCCATCACAGCCATCCGGACTTGTGAGGCCGCCATGAGCAAGATGTCTGTCCATGCAATCAGCAACTGTCTGTCAGTCGAGGCCAGTGTAACCATAAAGGGCGTCAGTCCCAAAGCCAGCAGTGCGTTCTGCATAAATAAGAGAAAGAGTCTTCAAACCGGGGCAACCTTCAGTCAGGCCTTCTCTGACAGGACCACTGAGGTTATGGGAGGAGATGGGGACGTGGGGGACATCCTGTTCACCCCCAATGGAGCCGCAGGCTACAAGAAGTGGCTCTCTTCCCTCAGGAGGGTCCCAGGTGTGGTGTCCTACGAAATCAGTCCCCTGCACCTGCTGGTGAGGACATCATTATGTTGAGAAACATATTAATGACAGTTTTGTCCTAACTGTATTTACATCATGAACTAATGTTTCTGCTCTGTAGGTGACAGATAACCCCAACCTGAAGTCCGGCCTCCAAGAGGCCATCAGCCACTACATCCGCAAAAGTGCCAAGAAGCTGAGCTGCCCCGCCGGCTGCAAGGTCGGGAAGCCGAACAAGAACTGTGCCTGTCAGTGCCAAGGTCACCGCATGGTCGACTCCAACTGCTGCCCCGGGGAGAAAGGCGTGGCCCGGCTGAATGTGACGGTGGTCCGAGCCCAGGGGCTGTGGGGGGACTACTTCTCCAAGACGGACGGATATGTTAAAGTGTTCTACGGAGACCGAGGAGCCACAACACCGGTGATCTGGAACAATGACTTCCCCCAGTGGAACTACCTCATTCGGCTGGAAACCGTTAACCTACGTCGCAGAGTGTGAGTCTCAAATCCAAACTGATGTCATTGACTCTGATGTGCAATAATGAAATGTCTTGATACAGTGTGATCATGTGTTTCCTGCGCAGAGCGGTCGTTTTCGAGGTCTGGGACCGGGACAGTGGTTGGAACGATAACCTGCTGGGGAAGGTGACCCACATCCCCACGAGTGATCATAGCTCCATCAGGAGCTTCAGGTTGAAGCACGGCTCGCTGTTCGTCCAGCTGTCTGCAGTGTGTGCTCCCAGCCTGCAGGGGTCGCTGTGTGAGCAGTACGCCGCCTCGCCAAGCTACACGGGGCTCATGGCGTAACGCTGGGGTTGACACGTTGATCTTTCGTAGTTTATTAAATCTGTAAAAAGGTGTGAATCAACTGGACCAAAAACAATTGAAATAAAATCAAAACTTTTAAAATGCTTGCTCTGTGCTTCTCTTACTGAACGTTAACACATCTCCAGCTCTTAACAGGGCTTCCATAAGTTCAATGTGAGTGATGGAGGTCAAAATCTGGAACAAATGAAAAATGATTATCATGAAAAGTAGAAAATTATCTGATTTTTTAGTACAAAACAAAACTCTTCTCTGGACGAACAGTGACACAAAGTAACTGAGTACATTTACTCAAGTACTGTATTTAAGTACAAGTTGCGGTACCTGTATTAAGATGAGTTGTCCATTTGAATTTTGATAAATTCCACAAATAAAATGTTATGTTCTATTAAATAAGTTCAAACTTCATTTATCCAGATCAACATGCAGCTGCAACAATAAAGTCACAAACAAATGATCTTCAATAATTTTACCTTCTGCTACGTAAAGTGAATTTCATTTTAGTAATCGAGTGCGTGTCTGTGTGTCTCTGTGTAGCAGTTTTACAGATTGTTGCATCCGTTCTGACTTTGTGTTTTAACTGTGACAGTTCAGCACAGACTGCTGAGCATGTAACACCTACAAAGACACACACACACACACACACTCACACACACACACACACACACACACACACACACACACACACACACACACAGTCCGCTGATGCAAAAACCTGAATCACTACAGCAACATGGGAACGTTGTTGTTGCTTCACAAGCGCATCCTCGAGACCCCCCCCCCCCCCCCCCCGTTCCTCCAAATATGGTAACTTCTGATTGACAACATGTCAAGCTGAGTTTTGAAAATAGCAGCTCACAAACCAACGGGTGATGTCACAGTGATGTTTGATTCTTCGTAGGATCCAACCTTTAAAAACACGTTTATTTAATGTCTAATGTCCCAACTGCTAACCTGGAGGAGGAGGGTTTATGACCTATACTGCAGCCTGACACCAGGGGGCAGTCCACATGATTTGGCTTCACTTTTATGAGCTACCATATGGTCCATCTTTACTCTATAGGGAGAGACTTATTCTACTGTATATATTAATCAACAATCATTTTTTGGGTAATGAAATTTCTGGTTGAAAAGTTACAAATCACCTCAACAGACATTTTATGTAAATTTAAGAAACATAATTTGAGTTTTCGAATGTGTGTGTAAATAAAAGCATCTTGTAACCACAGATTTGTTTCCTGGTAATAATTCCCAGACATGATTATTGATGAAACAAGATGGTTCAGGTAAAATTTCAAAGAGATCGGCTCCAGCTCCTCAGCGCCCTCTAGTGGCCTCAGCTCAACGCAGTGCGGAGCTACGTCATCCAGCGTAACAACGATGATATTCTATTGTTTTTTTGAATGATTAAAATATGTTTATATGAGAAAAGATAAAATATGATAACACATTGTATCATAATAATTAAAATAATAATTAAATAATTAAATTGTTACATTACCCCTCCTCCCCCTCGGACCATATATGGAGAGATTTAACAGATTGTCCAAATCCCCCCCCCCCCATTCACCTGAAACCAACACACCCCCCTCCCCCTGCTGCAGAGAGTGTGTGTGTGTGTGTGTGGGGGGGGGGGGGGGGGGGGGGGCAGCAGGTACTGATGGAGGGAGGGATGTCGCGCCTGCGCACTGCATATATATACCCTCCGCATCGCCCCCCCTCCCTCCTCCTCTCTTTTTCTGCAGCATCAGTACCACATCCCCCCTCCCCCTCCCCCTCCTCTCTCTACCTCCCCGACTCTCTCTCTGTCTGTCTCCCCCCCTCTCTCCCCCCGCCCCCCTCTCTCTCTCTCGCTGCGGGGCCACACTGCGACCACAGAGGAGGAAGAGGAGGAAGCCGCGGAGCGACAAGATCCAGAGCGGCAGGAAGACGCGATACAAAACCTACAGAACCATCTGATTAAAGAGGAAGAGGAAGAGGAAGAGGAAGAGGAAGAGGCAGAGGAGAATTTTGACGCGCCGTCACCGCGCGGATAAAACGAGCTGAGCAGCAGCAGAAGGCGGAGACGCGTCATCGCGCTCTTCCTCCTCATCAGTGAACGAGTGAAGAAGAAGAGGAGCGGAGGAAGAACCGTGACGAACCTCGGACCCAAAACGACGAAGGACGCGGTGTAGGAAACCTCCCCCCCTCCCCTTCCCGGACCAGGGCCGATTCTGCAGCGCGGCGCGGCGACACCATGAAGGACCGTACGGCGGAACTGCGAAGTGTAAGATTTTCTCTTTTCATGTTACATGTTGGCCTCCATCTTACCCCCCCCCCCCCCCCCCCCCCACCCCAGCCTCTCCTGCACCGGAGGAGAGCGGTGCGGTGCGGTGCGGTGCGTCGAGGCGAGGCGCGGTGCGCAGAGGAGCGCTAATAGCGGTGAAGGCATCTTTGTGCAGAAAGTAGCGCCTGTGCGGCGGAGTGTGAAGCGGTGTGAAGCGGCCCCTCATGCTGTGAATGCAAAGTGATGCTGCGGAGCTGACATGAGGCTCCGCTCACACCTGCTCCGCCTGTGGGGGGGTGCAGGGTTTGTGGTGCGGGGCGCACCGTGACCGCGCGGAGGTTTGAGACGCAGAGGCCCCGCGTGTGTTTTCTGTGCTGATGGAGTTAAGAAATAAAAACGCCCCCATCAATGCTAATGTGTCCGTGCGCGTCCGTGCATGCGGGCCTGGATGCCCTGATGGAGAGGAGGATGAGGAGGATGAGGAGGATGAGGAGGATGAGGAGGATGAGGATGATGAGGAGGATGAGGATGATGAGGATGATGAGGATGATGAACCGAAATGCAGAGATTTTTTCCCCGAGGCCGATCCTGCAGCCGCACGCGCCTCCTCCCTGAGAGCCGGCGCGGCGCGGCGCGGCGCGGCTGAAGGATCGATACGCGGCGAGATGGATGAATCGTGATTCCGTTTAACAGCCGCGTTTCCGCGAGCGTCCTACCGCTCCACGCGCTTTGGCGAGGGGTGGGGGAGGGGGGAGGGGGGGGGGGGGGGGTACCGAAGCCTCACCCATTTTCTGACCGCAGCTCAGCGCCCGGTGACACCGGAGGGTTTTAACACATGAGCTGTATGCGGTGGGACGCGGTGCGGTGTGCGGTGCCGCTTCGAGCGCTCAGCTGGTGCTCGAGGTTTGGGCGGGTTGTGGGGGGGGGGGGGGGGGGGGGGGTGGGGGGTCACATCAGTTGCTCAAACTCTGCAGCAGCACGAGCTACTGAGTTCAACTGGGTTCATACTGAATCCATCCATCATCCATCATCCATCATCCATCATCCATCATCCATCTATCTATCTATCTATCTATCTATGTTTTCATATATTATCTTCACCTCAATTTTCTCTCCATCATTTCTTTTCCTCCTTCCTTCTGCTTGTTAGGTTATACATCTTTTTTGGGGGGGGAGTCAGAAGCTGATCAATAAATCATCAGCTGGGTGACTTGGTTTTAGGGTTAGAATCAGGTTAGAGCTAGAGCTAGAGCTAGAGCTAGAGCTAGGGAATGCATTATAACAATGAGGGTCCTAACCCTAACCCTAAGATAGAAGTATGAATGTGTGTGTGTGTGTGTGTGTGTATGTGTTAATATATAAGTGTGTGAGTATATATTTATAGCTATGAGGCCAATTTTGGTTAAATTCTATGATTGTGAGTACATTTTTTCTGGTCCTCACAATGAGCTGTTTAAGGGTTAGAGTATGTATTATTTGTATTATATGTCATTTAACCCATCCTCCTCGTCTTCCACCTCCCTTCCTCCGTCCTTCCATTCTTTACTCCTATATTCCATGGTTTGTCCACCTTCTCCCATCCATCCATCTTTCCATCTATCCATCTTTCCATCTATCTATCTATCTATCTATCTATCTATCTATCTATCTATCTATCTATCTATCTATCTATCTATCTATCTATCTATCTATCTATCTATCTATCTATCTATCCATCCATCCATCCATCCATCCATCCATCCATCCATCCATCCATCCATCCAAAAATTTTCGGATCAAAACGTTTCAGTTTTTAGTGAATAGCCGCGCTGCGTCTCGGTTCCTGCTCTACTAGCAGTGACCAGCAGGTGGAGCCGACGCTCCGGTTCAGAAGATCCAGACTCGTTTCACTGTCGTAGCTTTAACTACTTTACATTCTCTCAGCTGAGTCCACTGGTTCTCAACATGGAGGTCATGTCCTTATAGACGGTTACATGATGTAAGGAAGAAGATGAAAAAAGCAAACTCAAACTTTTGACAGATTTGACCCGAACCCGATCGGGACTAAAGCTACAGGCACGTAAAGCTAATCAGGAAGAAAGTCCAGCTCACGTGACCAGAACAGAACTCCTTTCCAAAGCCGTCGCAACCTGTTGGATCCAGATTCAGGTCGAGTATCCAGGAGCTCATCAGAGAAACATCTCAAGTTTGATCCACACGACAACGTCTCCGTCTCCGATTGGTCTGACGTCCACTGACTCCAGATCGAACTGAGACGTCTGAACAGCTGCTGGTCACGTCTGAGTCTGAACAGAAACATAGACGGTCCGATTTCACTCACTAATCACGTGTAGTGTATATTTATTTATCACTCCTTAGTGAAGGAGGCAACAGTGAAGGAGTCTCTGATTTCAAACATAGACCTCAGCCTCTTGTTGATTGGCTCTTTTCAGTCATGACTTCTCTGATTGGTCACGCTCCTGTCACATGTCCTCCTTCCAGAGCAGGTACCACATGAAGGGAGTGTTCCTGACCCGGTTGTCGAACAGCTGCTGTTCAGTTGTGTATTTTACAATGACACAGCTGTTGACATGGAGGAGACCAGATGTTATTCAACAAAACGGAACTCCTTCCTGTGTACTCTGTTGTTTTCAAAATAAAACGTAGCAGTGTGGATGCAGCCTCAACGATTTGTTGGCTGAACAGCGTCAGAGAAACAGATTCATTTGATGGGGGGAGATCTCCCCCTGGTGTCTGGCTGGAGTATAGGTCGTTAACTCTCCTCCTCCATGTTCGCAGACGGGACGTGGATCAAACTAAAAATCAAAGTAGAGGTTAGATCGATGTCAAAGGTGATTCCTGAGTTCAGGTTTGTTTCTGATCAGCTCGGTCGGTTCGTTGTTTAAAACTAATTTTCTTGGTTAAAAATTTAAACATGACGCTGATGAAAATTTCATAATTTTGTGTTTCAATGTTATTCTTTCTTTCTTTCTTCTCTCCTCCCTTCAATCCATCCCTCCATAAGTCTCTCCATCTTTTCTTCATTTACTCTTCCATCCTCACATCTTCGTTTTTCACTTTCGTTCCTCTTATATCAGCCATCATCCGTTCTTTATTCCCATCCCTCCTCTGCTCCATCCTTTATTCCCTCTCGTTCTTCATCCAGCCATCCTCTGCTCACCCTCTCTCATCCACTCTCTTTCCATCCCTTCCTTTACTTTTTTTCCACCCTCAAGCCTTCACCCATCTTGTTACTATCTTTCCTCACTCATCCCTCCATCCTCTGTCTGCGCTGCAGTCGTTCACTGTGCAGACATTCATTCTGTCCATTGGCCACTACACAGGGAAGTGAAGTCTTATTTTCTTTTGGCATTGACGGTTCTCCTCCTCTGCCGTCGGCCATGTTGGATAATCACTGGAGTGAAATCCGGCTCCGGCTCACGTAATCCCGTCGGTAACAGATGCTGCTGTATCATGCAGCAGCAGCTCTGTAGTAATAATTATATTTTTATGTAATCGTCCACATCATAGTGATTCCACTGCCTCCTCCTCCTCCTCCTCCTCCTCCTCCTCCTCCTCCTCCTCCTCCTCCTCCTCCTCCTCCTCCTCCTCCTCCTCCTCCTCCTCCTCCTCCTCCTCCTCCTCCACTGAGTCTGATCCAACACTCGGACTGAAGGAGGCAGAAAAACCTCAGAACTGTCAAATACTCCTGATGAAATTTTACTTTTTATTTTAGTCTCTGATAGATTCTGATGATCGTTCACATCAAACTGATGAAATATAAATAAATGCAGTATTTCTATCACCAGAATATTTTGAGTGAAATATGTTTATTAAAAACATCTGGATAGAACCTTTCAGAGGCCAAGAGACGTAACACAACAAAAAAAGCCACACAACAGGAACACGATCACAACGGATGAAACCAGTTGTGTTTCTGTCTGCGCTCAAAACGCTTCTTCTGTCGCCCACTTTGTGATTGTGTTCCTGTTGTGTGGATTTTTTTGTTGTGTTACCTCTCGGCTGCCGTATATCCTGGTTCGTTAGTTCAATATGATTTTCAGTTTCTAAAAGTTTGAAAGGAAAAAGCAGAAATGTTTCTTTAGTGAAACAGTCACATGATGTCGGGTCTCTGAGGGATGATGAGAGGGTTTCCTGGAGCCATGTTGTGTTGATGAAGGTCTGAGGACAGTGAGTAAACTGGATCTGTGGGGTGTTGGCTTTAATAAGGTGCGTCTCAGTGGAGCAGCTCCACCTCTGTGGATCCGTGAGGCTCCACCAACACAGAGTTATGAGAGCTGCTGAAGAGACGGGAGGTCAGAAGGTCAAAAATTCAAAGATCTCAAAGAACCTCTGTTGGACCTGAGGAGGAACTTTTGTTTTATTGTCTTTGTTTCCACGGTTTACACACGATTGAAACTCGTCCTCATCAGGAACCAGTTTCCACTTGTCTCCACAAACCTGCTCATCTGATTCTTATTTGAAGTTTCTTGGGCTGTTAGCAAACAACGAGGTTCTTTGCTGCCACCAACTGGTGTGGAGTGTATGTGACCTTCTGGAAAGACGGATCGTCGGGTCTCAAACTGACGACGTCTTCTGCTGAAGATGTAAATCTGTGAAAAGTCAAAGCAACAGGAGGAGACAGAGACGTGGTCACTGACTTGTCTGTCTTACAAAAGACAAAAAGTCAATCATGTGCAAATGACTCAAACATAAACGTGTCCATCAGCTGTTATTATTGTATCTGTTGACGGCAGTAGAACACAGTGGTTTTTTTCCGCTCTCCTCACATGCAGCAGAATAATGTGACTGTTGAAAAATAATTTTCAAAATGTTAGAAGAGAAAATGTTGATGGTGGAAGAATGTGGTGAATCTCTGTTGAATGGTCGGAATATTGTCCGGACTCTGGTTGGATTAACACTGAAGTCCAACATCAGTGGGACAGGAAACCTGTGACTTTAATAAAAGTTGAGTCGTATGAAATGAATCAAAGTCTGAAACCCCGAGCTCAAAACTGGCAGGAAGTGTGTGTGTTGTTGTTCTTAACTTAAAGGTTCACACACAGTTAGCTGTTAGCTGTTAGCTGTTAGCTGTTAGAAGAAATGAAAACTTGACATTCATTCTGTCATAACGTCGCTCTGGTCCACATGCTAACTGTTAACTGCTAGCAGTTGTTATGGGTCAATAGATAATAATAAATAGATATTGATTCTGGAACATAGAAATCATAAAGAGCTGTGATAATTAAATCAACACTATGAAACAGTTTCAGTTCACCAGCGCCCCCTGCAGACACACGAGGTGATGAACTCTGTGGGTCTCTGTAACAAATCCACCACTCTGTTCAGAATTCTTCATGTTTTCACATCTGGGTGTTCAGATTGGTAAAAAAAATATTATCTGTAAATTACTTTTTTGTATTTTCGTGACGAGTAAAATAGACACAACTTCAGGGATCAAACTAAAGTTAGCAGAACAGAATAGAAGAGATGAGAAGAGAAGAGAAGAGAAGAGAAGAGAAGAGAAGAGAAGAGAAGAGAAGAGAAGAGTGTGTTCAGGCTCTGGTAGTTTGCTTTGTCTTGCTGGAGGCACCAGGTGGGTGTTTTCATTTTAGTATTTGTTTGACATTGTTTACCCAGAACACACACACACACACACACACTCAAACACACACACACGCACACACACACACACACACACACACACACACACACACACACACACACACACACACACACATACACACACACACACACCTTGCAGCAGACATACGGCTGCCCTTCGTCATCTAGTTTCTTTCAGTAGTGACTTGCTCAAGGGCAACTTGACAGCAGAGTGTGACACTTCCTGTTGTCTGACACTTTCAAATTAAAGTTCTTCTGCTGCATTTTGACACTGGACTTTGGAAGAAGTTCGTTCAGTTGTGTTTGCATCATCCTGATGACAAACAAACAAACCTAAAGATATTTTAGAATTGTACAAAACAGCAAAAATATATAAATGTTTGTGTATGTGTGTATGTGTGTATGTGTGTGTATGTGCGTGTGTGTGTGTGTGTGTATGTGTTTGTGTGTGTTTGTGTAATCTAAAATCTAAAGTTACCGTGACCTACGATGGATTTTGATCATCACCTAGTAAAACATTAAATAAATGTTTTAATGTTTTATTTAGATGAGTCACCCAGGTCCTTACAGTCCACAACATGTCTCATGTGTCTTCTTCCCCCAAAAAACAACAAAACATTTTTTTAAAGTTTGATTCACCTTTTCAAAAGTGTCCCCAAAATGTTAAAATGTTCCATCCTTTCAAAAATATATATTATACATATATTTCAGAAATGTCCTCCCAGTCGTTTTCTACATATAAAAAGTAGAGCTGTGAAAAATAACGCGTTAACGCGTTATGATTAAATTACAGGACTAATTCGTTGTTTTTTTTTAACGCATTTAACGCATGCGCAGAAGGACCTTCCAATTCCGCCGCCTCTGCACTAGTCGCCGCTCTAATGCAGTCAGACGGCAGCTGCCATTCAAACAAACAAACAACATGGATAATTCTGATGAACCTGAGGACCTTCTGGACGGGAAGATTGAACATTCAGTAAAACCAAGGTGATATGCACACTCTGCGAGAAGACGTTATCGTTTCACCGTAGCAATACCCGCCTAACCACCGCAACGCGAAGCATGTGTTGGTCGGCGAGGGGCGTTCAAGTGGAATGCGACAAACCAGACTCACTCGCAGGACACATTGTGCAAAAGAAGCGGTCAGCTTTACTGTCAGAGAATTTGAACAAGTTAGTTTGCCTCACCAACTGGCTAAAGACCGAGTAGCTAAGAGGACCTTTAGAGGCATTAGATTGTGTCATGGTGTGGTTAATGGTTGTGTGACAAAAAATATAAAAAATGTCAACCATCCTATGGCTAAGAAGCTCAAATAATTTCTGTTTAATTTAAAAAAAAAAGTTTTATTCAACCACACAATGGCTAAGGAGCCCGAATTCTGTTTAGGATGAAGATTATATTAATGTTCCATATGGAAAAGCAATGATAACTGCTGAAGAACTGCTGAGTTGCAGCACAAAAGAAAAGTTAAATGTCATAAATCTTGTTTTCACAAAAATATTCCGAAAAAATCGGTAATGTGATTAATCATGATTAATCCATAGAAACCTGTGATTAATTTGATTAAAAATTTTAATCATTTCACAGCCCTAATAAAAAGTTTAAAGTATTTATCGTGTTTCATAATTACTTTATATTTCATTGAGCTGACGCTTTTATCCAAAGCGACTCACAATAAGTGGATCGACCATGAGGAACAAACCAGAACCACAAGAATCCAGAAAGACAAATGACAAAGTGCAACATGTGCAGACACCATCATCTTCTTAATCCAAGCTGCAGTCTGAAGAGGTGTGTCTTCAGTCTGGAGGACGCTGAGGAGACTTCCTGTCCTGATGTCCATGTGGAGCTGGTTCCACCGTTTAGGAGCCAGAACAGGAAACAGTGGTGATGTGGTTGAGTGACAGCTGTCCGTCGCAGTGAGGGAGCAGCTGATTGGTCGATGCGGATCAGAGTGGACGGGCTGTAAGGTTTGACCAGGTCCTGGATGTGGACTGGACCTGAGCTGTTCACAGCACGGTACCAAGTACAAGAGTCTTGAAGTGGATACGAGCAGCTACTGGTAACCAGTGCAGGGAGCGGAGGAGCGCTGTGCTGGGAATCGTGACAACTGTTAAATTAATGTTTCTTAAATGTTCTGAACCGAATACAAACGTCCTGACTGGTCAGAGATGACGAGGAAAACATCCCCATATTAATGCAAGTGTGTGTGTGTGTGTGTGTGTGTGTTTGCAAGTGTGTGAGTGTGTGTGCATGTGTGCAAGTGTGTGTGTGTGTGTGTGCAAGTGTGTGAGTGTGTGTGTGTGTTGGTCAGTTGGAGGCTCATCATGTGATTTATGGCAGCGTTTTCATTTAATAGCCCTGAAATGTCCCTGGCCTCTTTTATGTGTGTATTTCTTCTTTCTGTGTGTGTGTGTTTGTGTGTGTGTGTGTGTGTGTGTGTGTCTGTGTGTTTCTGTGTGTGTCTGTGTGTGTGTGTATGTGTCTGTGTCTGTGTGTGTCTGTGTGTTTGTGTGTGTGTGTGTGTGTGTCTGTGTGTGTATGTGTGTGTGTCTGTTTGTGTGAGTGTGTGTGTGTGTGTCTGTGTGTGTATGTGTGTGTGTGTCTGTTTGTGTGTGTGTGTGTGTGTGTGTGTGTGTGTGTGTGTCTGTGTGTGTATGTGTGTGTGTGTCTGTGTGTGTATGTGTGTGTGTCCGTCATTCCAGCATTGACACAGTGACTGGTTTAAAAAGTCCAAACCCTTTCCTTTCCTATGATGTGAAGGAGAAGCCGTAAGGAGTTAGGAGAGGAGTTAGGAAAGGAGTAGGGAGGGAGTTGTGAGCAGAGGAAATCCGACTTACATTCTCTTTTTTTAAGCTACTTTATTTATAACAGAAGATTAACACAGACTGGGCAGTTGTCTGTGTACTGACAGTTACAATAAAGTTTCATGTTTTAAATGAAACGTGCTGAGAAACGATGTTTTCACTTCATGCAGAGGGAACATTTAATATCTGACAGAAAATAAAACAGATTCAATTTAAAATGAAAGAAAACAACAGAAATGTTGAACTAATAATGTGAGGAATATACGTGGAGAAAAACCTACAATCAATCAAATGTTATTGTATAGCCCATATTCACAGATCACAGTTTGTCTCATAGGCTTTAACATGGTGAGACATCCTCTGTCCTTCACCCTCAACAAGAGTCAGGACAAACTACTAAAACCTGTAAACAGGTACAAATACATAGAAACCTCAGAGACACATGTGAGGACCCGTCTC
Source organism: Pleuronectes platessa (assembly GCF_947347685.1). NCBI lineage: Eukaryota > Metazoa > Chordata > Actinopteri > Pleuronectiformes > Pleuronectidae > Pleuronectes > Pleuronectes platessa. The sequence goes on from NC_070641.1 coordinate 24,882,243, forward strand.
CCAGGACGGACACAAGTCAACAGATGTCAAGTGAAGGAAACATCATCAAGATTAAAGTCTTCAGCAGCATTGATGAGGGGAAACATCTGGAAGGATAACTTCAATACTATATGTCAATCAGTCCTGCTGCATCATAGTCTCTGGTCAGCAACCAGCAGGACCATGATCCACCATCCAGACCAGATCCACTATAGTCCACAGTCATTGTCCACTACCACCAGTTAGGATCCATCATCAGCTGCTTGGTCGTGGTCCACCACCATCTGATGCCAACGTGACAAGGGTCCACCATTACCACTACGATCAGCCCGCACGATATAGAATCCACCAAACTGGATCCAACTGGAACAAACTGGATCAAACTGGATCAAACTGGATCCACCACCTCGACCTCTGATACGCGATGAGAGGAGAAAGAAACGCTTGAATCCATTCCACAGTTAGAGGATTGAAATAACTTTAATATTTAGATGTGATGCTGATGAAGCTCTTTATGTTTGCTGTTGACAGATGTGAGAGGGAAGAAATCGATCCTGTGATGATGGATTCACATCTGGATCGAAGAATAAAACAGCTGTTTAATATATTTAAGTGGGTGCATCACTTTAAATGTTGTTGAAACCCCTGCTGCCGTTGCTCTCCCCGTGTGTATGAGCAGTGTTTCAGCTTCAGAGCCAGTGGAGGAGATGCAGTATAAATAGTCCAGGGCCAGAGTCATTATTGAATGAAGGCATTAAAAGGTCGGAGCCTGTCTGTGTGAGCGGCACCGACTCTGTGGACTCGTCTCTGAAATAGATTCCTAATGTCTGACAGGAAGTCGAGCAGTGTGTCCACGTGACCTCATCACCTGAAGACAATAAACCTCTGAAGGACATTACATTACTCCAGGTCGAAAATACAGTGGTGCAGTGTGTCCTCAGTGGTGCAGTGTGTCCTCAGTGATGCAGTGTCCTCAGTGGTGCAGTGTGTCCTCAGTGATGCAGTGTGTCCTCAGTGGTGCAGTGTGTCCTCAGTGGTGCAGTGTGTCCTCAGTGGTGCAGTGTGTCCTCAGTGGTGCAGTGTGTCCTCAGTGATGCAGTGTCCTCAGTGATGCAGTGTCCTCAGTGGTGCAGTGTGTCCTCAGTGGTGCAGTGTGTCCTCAGTGGTGCAGTGTGTCCTCAGTGGTGCAGTGTGTCCTCAGTGATGCAGTGTCCTCAGTGGTGCAGTGTGTCCTCAGTGGGACAGTGTGTCCTCAGTGATGCAGTGTCCTCAGTGGTGCAGTGTGTCCTCAGTGGTGCAGTGTGTCCTCAGTGGTGCAGTGTGTCCTCAGTGATGCAGTGTCCTCAGTGATGCAGTGTGTCCTCAGTGGTGCAGTGTGTCCTCAGTGGTGCAGTGTGTCCTCAGTGATGCAGTGTGTCCTCATGGGTTCAGTGTGTCCTCAGTGGTGCAGTGTGTCCTCAGTGATGCAGTGTGTCCTCAGTGGTTCAGTGTGTCCTCAGTGATGCAGTGTGTCCTCAGTGGTGCAGTGTGTCCTCAGTGGTGCAGTGTGTCCTCAGTGATGCAGTGTGTCCTCATGGGTTCAGTGTGTCCTCAGTGGTGCAGTGTGTCCTCAGTGATGCAGTGTGTCCTCAGTGGTGCAGTGTGTCCTCAGTGAAGCAGTGTGTCCTCAGTGAAGCAGTGTGTCCTCAGTGATGCAGTGTGTCCTCAGTGGTTCAGTGTGTCCTCAGTGATGCAGTGTGTCCTCAGTGATGCAGTGTGTCCTCAGTGGTGCAGTGTGTCCTCAGTGGGACAGTGTGTCCTCAGTGGTGCAGTGTGTCCTCAGTGGTGCAGTGTGTCCTCAGTGATGCAGTGTGTCCTCAGTGATGCAGTGTCCTCAGTGATGCAGTGTCCTCAGTGGTGCAGTGTGTCCTCAGTGATGCAGTGTGTCCTCAGTGATGCAGTGTCCTCAGTGATGCAGTGTCCTCAGTGGTGCAGTGTGTCCTCAGTGATGCAGTGTGTCCTCAGTGGTGCAGTGTGTCCTCAGTGATGCAGTGTCCTCAGTGGTGCAGTGTGTCCTCAGTGGGACAGTGTGTCCTCAGTGATGCAGTGTGTCCTCAGTGGTGCAGTGTGTCCTCAGTGATGCAGTGTGTCCTCAGTGATGCAGTGTGTCCTCAGTGGTGCAGTGTGTCCTCAGTGGTGCAGTGTGTCCTCAGTGATGCAGTGTGTCCTCAGTGGTGCAGTGTGTCCTCAGTGATGCAGTGTGTCCTCAGTGGGACAGTGTGTCCTCAGTGTTTAAAAACGTTGTTTGTCAGGCAATAGGATAACATTACACATTTAAATCTCGTTAAATAAAATCTATATTCAAACCATATTTCTGTAATGGATTCTAGAATCCTGCACACAGGTATTGAGGGAGTGGCCAAGACAACTCGGTTTATGTAGCAAGCTAGCTAAAAGGCTATCTAACAAGGCACGTTGGACATTGTCTACGTGACGATGTCCAACGTCTCTTCCAATGCTCGTGTCCTGATCCATGGAGAGCAGGTCTGCCGTACACTAATCACAGGTGGTGATTTTTCGGGCTCTGTTAAGGGTGAAGTTCTCCGATACTTTTGACTTCCTGGTATGTATCAGAGATAGGAAGGAAGCGAGATGGCTCACTCCTCAGCTACTTCCATCAGCAGCTCCGGTAAAACAACGTTAAGTTCGGCTGCACGGCACGAAACACACGCTGTGACGTCACCAACGAATCATCCACCAGTAAATTCGTCGATGACTATTTTTGTCATCGATTTTTGTCGACTGCGTCGATTAATCGATGCACCCCTAACACACACACACACACAAACACACACTCACACACTCACACACACACATCTATACGCACACACACATTATTATAAGGGCCTTGAAGGTGAGGAGGAGGATTTTAAATTCCATTCTAGATTTAACAACAGGAGACATGTGGTGTCTGTCCCTGGTTGTCTTCAGGACACATGCTGCAGCATTGAGGACAAACTGCAGAGTCGTTATAGACTTCCTGCTGGAGCCGGATAATAATGAATTACAATAATCACGTCTGGACGTAACAAAGGCGTGGACTAGTTTTTTTGCGTCTTTTTGAGAAAGGACATTTTGAGATATTAAACAAGTGGAAGTAGGCCGTCCTAGAAATTTGTTTTAAGTGAGAATTAAAGGAAAAGTCAGGATCGAAGATCACTCCCAAGTTCCTGATGTTTCATTGGGAGCAAGGGCAATGTCGTCTAGAGCAGCTGCATCATTAGATGATGTGTCTCTGAGGTGTTTAAATATTATAACCCCGGTTTTATCTGAGTTTAATAAGAGAAACTTGCAGGTTTTTCATGTACTTGAGACATGATGAAGTTTACTTAATTGATGACTTTGTTCAGGTTTTATTGATAAGTATAACTGTAGAGGTTTGATTACAGCTATTTTAAAGGACTGTGGTACATAACCTGATGATAATGACAGATTGATTGTGTTAAGTAACGAACTATCAATTAGGGGCAGAATTTCTTTCAGTAACTTTGTAGGAATGGGATCTAAGAGACAGGTTGTTGGTTTGGAACCTGAGATTATTCTGGTCAGCTGATCACGGGTGATCAGAGAGAAGCTGTCTTAATAATCAATACGATTCTCAGCCGTTTCAGAGATCTCTGTTCTTGATGATATATTAGTGCCAATTGAGGGCAGGAGATGGTTGGTTTGATTTATAGTTAGAATCATTAAAGAAGGTCATGAAGATATTGCTCTTCAGGGATGGAGGGATACTGGTTCGGTGGAGGTGTGACTCTCTGTCTGCTCCAGAGCTGAAGACAAACATTATGTCCTTCTATTAATGTGGAGCAGTAGGCAGCTCCTGCTTTGTGGAGCCTTCTTATAAACTCTAACACTATTCTTCCAGGCCAGCTGATTTTCATCACGGTTGCTGGAGCTCCACTTCCTTTCTAGTTTTCTTGACGCTTAAGCTTTCATCTCCAAAACAGATTCAGTCAAACAGTCTTTTCTGTTGTTGAGCCTGATTTCATCAGTGAGGCGTTCGATGAACACACCACAGCGTGATGTGATCTGTGATGCGTTCACTGTCTTACATCAAAATAAACATTGAATTCAGAAAATATAAAAAATTGGGAGTCAACGAATGTTTTCGTCAAACAGGAGACAGAGGAACTGATGTGTGAGTCGTGGTGCGTTCACATGAACCTCTGACATCTGAGCTTCTCAGGTTCATGAAACTGTGCAGGAAAAACTGATGCAGCCGGATGAAGGTGAATTATTTTGTGTCAGAGCTGCAGAGAGCACAGATGGACTCTGGGTAGAGCCAGGGATCCCAGTGGTTTGTGGGTAATGTGGCTTGCTGCTGGCATGGCTTCACACACACACACACACACACACACACACACACACACACACACACACACACACACCAACACACACACACACACACACACACACACACACACACACACTATGACACCTGAGGTCAACGTCCTGATTTAAGTCTGTGTGACATGAGAGGAGAGGGGGGGGGGGGGGGGGGGGAAATAACAGAGGATAGAATAAGAAGGGAAGAAAAACAGAATATTAAAGAATAAAAAAGGAAAAGAGAGGAGTGAGAATTAAAAGAAAGAAAAGTGAAGGAATGAGTAAATTTAATTAATGTGGGTTAGAGAAGAGAAAGAGATGGATGATGGATGGATGAGGAACATTCAGACATCGTACACAGATCGTACACACATCGTACACACATCGTACACAGATCGTACACACATCGTACACACATCGTACACACATCGTACACACATCGTACACACATCGTACACACATCGTACACAGATCGTACACACATCGTACACAGATCGTACAGAATCCTGCGAAACGAAACATGACAAATAAAACGAGCTGCAGCAACATGACCGAAAAAAGAGGAAAAAGCTTCATTTGTTGACTTGAAATTCAACAGCAGAGGAAACTTTATTAAGGATGAAGGATATCTTTATAACCCCCGAGGGGCAATTAGTTTTACAGCCAGCAGTCACATGACCACAATAGTAAAAAAAAGAGACAACATAAAAGAACTAAAAAAGCAACTTACATAGAGCTTTAAAAAGGTCCAGTGCAGTACAGACTAATGAGTTTCTAATTCTCTAGGTCCTGAGACAGTGGGGGACTTGTGTTAGACAGGACTGAGCGAGACGTCTTCCATGTCCTGGTCCTCTACAGGCAGGTCCGTCCCAGCTGGGCCTCGACCTGCTGCCCTCTGACCTGTCTCAGGCTCCACCCACATTTATGTGTCAAAACCCATCACTGCTGCTATGGTTACACCTGTTGGAGACATTTCAATCAGCGTCAGTTTAAATTATTTGTATAAAACATAAATGTCTTTGATATTCGACATCAACACAACATGAATATTTTGTACATTATTTTATATGGGATATTTTAACAGTTGTTAATTTAACAGTGCAGAAGCACAGTACTGTCCTCTCTCTCCCCTCCCCCATCCTGTAAGCAATGCTCACTCTATCATCACCCATCCCCCTCTCTCTCCACCATCTTCTCCTCCTCTTCCTCCCCTCCCCCACCTCATCTCTCTCTCCTCCTCTCAGTCTTCCACTCTCGCTCATTTCATCTGCCTACATCCTCGTTCCCTCTCTCTCTCTCTCTCTCCCTCCCTCTCTCTCTCTCTACTTCAGGGTGTCACTGTTCCGTCACGTTCATCAGGTTCATTCGTTCATGAACACGTGGACGTTCTCACGTTTTCATTTTTCACATTTCGCCTCTCGGCTCTTTCGACCTCGTTTTCCACAACGAGTCCAGATCAAATATTTCCGGCTGCTTCTGTCGGACATTTTGAATTAAATGTGTCATTTTGGATTCAAGCAAAAAGCTGTTGTGTGTTTTTATTTGTCTTCATCATCACTGAGCTGAAAATACTAACGTAAATCAGAAGAATCAGACCATCAATCTAAAGATGATCAATCAAACTGCATCTGCAGTACTCTGTACTGTTACTCTGTACTGTTACTCTGTACTGTTACTCTGTATTGTAGCTTTGTACTGTAACTCAGTACTGTTATTTCGTACTGTTACTCTGTACTGTTACTCTGTATTGTAGCTTTGTACTGTAACTCAGTACTGTTACTTCGTACTGTAGCTTTGTACTGTAACTCCGTACTGTTACTTCGTACTGTAGCTTTGTACTGTAACTCAGTACTGTTACTTCGTACTGTAGCTTTGTACTGTAACTCAGTACTGTTACTTCGTACTGTTACTCCGTACTGTTACTCTGTACTGTAGCTTTGTACTGTAACTCCGTACTGTTACTTCGTACTATAGCTTTGTACTGTAACTCAGTACTGTTACTTCGTACTGTTACTCTGTACTGTTACTCTGTACTGTAGCTTTGTACTGTAACTCAGTACTGTTACTTCATACTGTAGCTTTGTACTGTAACTCAGTACTGTAGCTTTGTACTGTAACTCAGTACTGTTACTTCGTACTGTTACTCTGTACTGTTACTCTGTACTGTAGCTTTGTACTGTAACTCAGTACTGTTACTTCGTACTGTTACTCCGTACTGTTACTTCGTACTGTAGCTTTGTACTGTAACTCAGTACTGTTACTTCATACTGTAGCTTTGTACTGTAACTCAGTACTGTTACTTCGTACTGTTACTCCGTACTGTTACTTCGTACTGTAGCTTTGTACTGTAACTCAGTACTGTTACTTCGTACTGTTACTCCGTACTGTTACTCTGTACTGTAGCTTTGTACTGTAACTCAGTACTGTTACTTCGTACTGTAGCTTTGTACTGTAACTCAGTACTGTTACTTCGTACTGTTACTTCGTACTGTTACTCCGTACTGTTACTCCGTACTGTTACTTCGTACTGTAGCTTTGTACTGTAACTCAGTACTGTTACTTCGTACTGTTACTCCGTACTGTTACTCTGTACTGTAGCTTTGTACTGTAACTCAGTACTGTTACTTCGTACTGTTACTCCGTACTGTTACTTCGTACTGTAGCTTTGTACTGTAACTCAGTACTGTTACTTCGTACTGTTACTCTGTACTGTTACTCTGTACTGTTACTCAGTACTGTTACTCCGTACTGTAGCTTTGTACTGTAACTCTGTACTGTTACTCCGTACTGTAGCTTTGTACTGTAACTCTGTACTGTTACTCCGTACTGTAACTCTGTACTGTAACTCTGTACTGTAGCTCTGTACTGTAGCTCTGTACTGTAGCTCTGTACTGTTAAGGCCTCAGTATGCTTCTCCGAGTCCGTTGCGGACTGAAGGACGGACCCTTTTTGATTTATAGTTCTACGAGCCTTTTTGTTGTGAAAACAATTCACCGCCAGAACAGTAGATGGCGAAACGGAGGTCGAGCTTAGACAAGCCTACCTCATGAGGTATATAGAAGAAGTCCACGCTGGTTTATTTACGTCCTCCCGGCTCCTCACACACAGTGAACGATGACAACAGAAAAAGGATGTTGATGACGCGACAGTTTTTGCTGAATAAAGTGACACCCAATGGGTCAAAAGGCTTATGTTATCGTGTCTTAACGCAGCGGTTCCCCGGTCTTGTTTCCAAACTGCGTTGCTAATTCAACAGCTGCAACAGCTTGAAGCTACACGGAGGCAGCTAGCTCCCCCCAACTTCCACACACAGTCAGCACGGACACCCGATACTAGCTACTACCAAGTGTTTGCTTCTAACCTGACGGTGTTTGAGAAACAGTGTCATGAGCCGTGGGATTAAAGTCAGCGGGTTGTTGCGCTGTTCCCACCGCAGTTAGCATGGTGGCTAGCCCGCTACCCCCGTTATCAAAGTTCGTTATAACCTCATGTGACCGTACACACATGCTGTAAGTGCTCTAACCAGCCACCGTCAGCCGGACAACGCCGCTGGCTTAACACACTTGTCACATTAATCATAGAGTCGTAGTTGTGATTTTGGTTTATTGTGATGTAGGGAATGGAACAGGAAGTTTCCATTCCGAAATGCTGGCGTTAGCGGACCAATCACAGCCAAGTGCTATCCGTGGGCTGTCCGTCATTTCGACGTATAGTTAGAAAAATGAGAGCGGCACGAAAAGCTCTCCGAGGAGCCTCGGAGAGGCTCGGAGAGGGCGTTCCACGTTGGAGAGGGCGGTCCTATCTGTCCGTGTCCGTCAAAACGCAGAAGCATACATTGGCCTTAACTCAGTACTGTTACTCCCACACTGACTGTCCTGCTAAGACGTGGACAGACATGAGGACGGTGTAACTTTCCGTTCAGAAACATCTGGCTGCTCTTCTGTAGCTGCAAACATCACGTGACTTTCAGCTGTGGTTACCAGAGGGATGCACCAGAGACCGGTGATAGGCCTGGTCCCCTGTCACTCAAAGTGCAGTCAGCCAATCAGAGGAGGGGCTCAGGAGGCAGGTCTGCAGCTCCAGAGAGGACGGAGAGAGGACATGGACACAGGGCCACTGTTTGTCCACTTTAAACCACTGATACATCATCTGAGGGACCAACACCTCACACTAAGTCCCAGAAAGATGTCAAGTTTTGGGCCCTTTAAATTCACAATAGTGAATCCTTCAAATAATCAGATTTTATCAATCCAATCTGTTCTCTTATAGTTCAGGACCTGCAGTCAAGCAGATTTTTCCACGGTTTATTTTTCGGTGTTTTGTCGTGTGAAAAAAGTGACAAATCTTCCAATATGGCCGACAGACGGACGTTTCCTTCATGATGATCCGACAAACACAGTCAAGATGTCCTCAGCGTTGTGTGTGTTGGTGGCAGCAGCTGATTGGTGGATGTTGTCCTTTTGTCGACCGTCTAATCTGCTTGGGACAGACCTGCTCGTCGTCATTGTGTTTGTGTTTCCCATCATCCTCCCATGATGTCAGGGGACGTCTGAACCCTGTTAGTCTGTGTGAGACTCAAACAGACTCATGAACCTCAGTGAGACCCTGATTCTTCACCATGGTTCAATTAGACCCAGTAAGACCTGGTGTAGGACACAAACCCTGTTGGACCCTCTTAGACCTTATTCACACTCTGTAGGACTGTGTTGGACCGAGTGATGCATCTGATGGATCCTGATTGTCTCTCACCTGTCTGTCCTACCTGTGAGTTCTACATCATGTGACTCATCAATATGAGAATATGAACAGTTAGTTCTTCTTCATCTTCATCATCAGCAGAGTTCGGCGGAAACAATGATGATCCAGCTGTTGAAGCGTTTTGTGAAGATTTGAAGGAAATGAAAATGTGATTTGTGATGAAGGTGTCTTTGTGTCTGCAGGCGAAGGACAGTGATGATGACGAGGAGGTGGTGCAGGTCGACAGGGACCACTTCATGGATGAGTTCTTTGAACAGGTGAGTGACACAGATCAGGCTAATATTAGGAAGCCAATACATAATATACATCAAGAGAATACAAATTAAATTCAGCTGCATAGATTTTCATATAGTTTCATTTAACAGATTCAATAATGATTTATTCTTTACTGATTTAATGATCTGATGATCTGATGTTCAGAGGATTTAGACAAACTGAAGTTTCTGATGTTGACTCCTCTGTTGGTTCAGTTTGACCTTTTTTGAATCAAAGTGTTTCAGGTGAATCAGGTCTGACCATAAACCCTGTTGGGACTTGATGACCCAGTTATAAATTAAAGCAGCATGAAACTCAGAGTTGAGTCATTTAAGTCCAAACGCTCCTCGATTATACTAACGATGTGTCGCACACACACAGTTTGAAAGGCAACTGCTCAGGTGATAAATAATACATATTTATATAATTATAATTATATCATATCAGTATCTGTGAGCAAGATCTATCTGAGAGTCGAGCCAATAATTGGATCTAAATGTAAATTAGCTCAGCTTCTGCTCTGTGTGCTTGCACTCACGTATGTTGTTGCTCATGCGGCCACGTTCTTGAATAAAGATATTAAAAGAGTTTCATATAAACAGGGATGCTTTCAAACTGTGGGAGGAGCCAGTTCGACTTGTTTGCTCTGCATTTCTCTTCTGTTTATGTGGATTCTGACGAAGTTGAACAGATTTGATTTTAAAATCAAGATGTTTACTGTATATTTCCATGTGTGTGTGTGTGTGTGTGTGTGTGTGTGTGTGTGTGTGTGTGTTCAGGTGGAGGAGATCAGAGGCTGCATAGAAAAGCTGTCGGAGGATGTGGAGCAGGTGAAGAAGCAGCACAGCGCCATCCTGGCCGCACCCAACCCTGACGAAAGTAAGACTCACACACACACACTTTATATCACAGACTGTAAATAAAGATGGACGACGGGACGGCTTTCGAAAGGGAAGGCAAATCGTCCGGATCGTCCCCTGGTGGCTGTCTGCAGTATAGGTCATAAACCCCACCTCCTCCATGTTAGCAAATGGGAAATAAATTTTGATTAGACTTAGATAAATGTTTCTGAAAGATGGTTTCTGTCATTCAGAGCGATCAGTGGTGATCTGGACACTGAACCTGACCTTCAGGTGACCCTGCACTTCCGATTGAAATCTGATCTGTTCACCTCCTGTGAGCGCCACCTTCAGTCTGAAGTGGGAGTGGGAGACTCAGTGAGCTGCGCTGCGTTCACCCTGACCCCGACACACTATGACTCAGCAACAATGACTCAGTGTCAGCGCTGAGGCCTGAAGCCAAGTCTGTGCTGTCAAATCGCTGCACTGTAAAAACAACAGGCTTGTTTTTCATCAGAGGCCTCAGGGCTTCAGCTCGTTTTTAACTGGCTGCTCTAACGCATTCAGATCTGAACATTCACACGGGAACACACATGATCAGATTCACTGTGACGTCAAGTTCAGCGGCTGATGAGTCGGCCCTTTAACTGAGATTAAATCACAAAGAATGAGAAAATGGCTGCCATCGCTCCATGTGGTTTTGTTTTTGAATGTCGTTAGAAAGTCGAGGGAACACTGTTTGTTCTCGTTATGGAGGCAACAACATATGCAAACAAACAAACAACCAATCAGTGTTCAGCCACTGATCATGAGCAGTAGTGATTCTCCCATCATGCCTCTGTGCTATGACAGCGGTGGGCCCTCTGGGAAATGCCTCTTGGACTACAGGGGGTTTATTGCTGCAATACCACAAGTGGCCACCAGGAAGAATTGTGGCATTATCCAGTTCTCACTGTTCATTCCGGTTCTCCGAAGGTTCCAGCTCCGGAGTCATGAAGTCGTTGATCTGACATCAGTGTGTGAATGTGTTATAAACAACATGTTAACAACATGTGTGATTTTTATGTGATTCGACATTTTAACAACACACTGACTCGACTATTGACACAATAGCAAAGAAAAAGGATCAAGTGTGACACAGATAAATCATTTAAAATATTCTTCATCAAAACGTCTGTACTGGATCAGACTTCACCCTGGAACACGTATGATCCATAACATCAGACTTCACCCTGGAACACGTATGATCAATAACATCAGACTTCACCCTGGAACACGTATGATCCATAACATCAGACTTCACCCTGGAACACGTATGATCCATAACATCAGACTTCACACTGGAACACGTATGATCCATAACATCAGACTTCACCCTGGAACACGTATGATCCATAACATCAGACTTCACACTGGAACACGTATGATCCATAACATCAGACTTCACACTGGAACACGTATGATCCATAACATCAGACTTCACCCTGGAACACGTATGATCCATAACATCAGACTTCACCCTGGAACACGTATGATCCATAACATCAGACTTCACCCTGGAACACGTATGATCCATAACATCAGACTTCACCCTGGAACACGTATGATCCATAACATCAGACTTCACCCTGGAACACGTATGATCCATAACATCAGACTTCACCCTGGAACACGTATGATCCATAACATCAGACTTCACCCTGGAACACGTATGATCCATAACATCAGACTTCACCCTGGAACACGTATGATCCATAACATCAGACTTCACCCTGGAACACGTATGATCCATAACATCAGACTTCACCCTGGAACACGTATGATCCATAACATCAGACTTCACCCTGGAACACGTATGATCCATAACATCAGACTTCATCCTGGAACACGTATGATCCATAACATCAGACTTCATCCTGGAACACGTATGATCCATAACATCAGACTTCATCCTGGAACACGTATGATCAATAACATCAGACTTCACACTGGAACATGTATGATCCATAACATCAGACTTCACCCTGGAACACGTATGATCCATAACATCAGACTTCACCCTGGAACACGTATGATCCATAACATCAGACTTCACCCTGGAACACGTATGATCCATAACATCAGACTTCACCCTGGAACACGTATGATCCATAACATCAGACTTCACCCTGGAACACGTATGATCCATAACATCAGACTTCACCCTGGAACACGTATGATCCATAACATCAGACTTCACCCTGGAACACGTATGATCCATAACATCAGACTTCACCCTGGAACACGTATGATCAATAACATCAGACTTCACCCTGGAACACGTATGATCCATAACATCAGACTTCACCCTGGAACACGTATGATCCATAACATCAGACTTCACACTGGAACACGTATGATCCATAACATCAGACTTCACACTGGAACACGTATGATCCATAACATCAGACTTCACCCTGGAACACGTATGATCCATAACATCAGACTTCACCCTGGAACACGTATGATCCATAACATCAGACTTCACCCTGGAACACGTATGATCCATAACATCAGACTTCACCCTGGAACACGTATGATCCATAACATCAGACTTCACCCTGGAACACGTATGATCCATAACATCAGACTTCACCCTGTAACACGTATGATCCATAACATCAGACTTCACCCTGGAACACGTATGATCCATAACATCAGACTTCACCCTGGAACACGTATGATCCATAACATCAGACTTCACCCTGGAACACGTATGATCCATAACATCAGACTTCACCCTGGAACACGTATGATCCATAACATCAGACTTCACCCTGGAACACGTATGATCCATAACATCAGACTTCACCCTGGAACACGTATGATCCATAACATCAGACTTCACCCTGGAACACGTATGATCCATAACATCAGACTTCACCCTGGAACACGTATGATCCATAACATCAGACTTCACCCTGGAACACGTATGATCCATAACATCAGACTTCACCCTGGAACACGTATGATCCATAACATCAGACTTCATCCTGGAACACGTATGATCCATAACATCAGACTTCATCCTGGAACACGTATGATCCATAACATCAGACTTCATCCTGGAACACGTATGATCAATAACATCAGACTTCACACTGGAACATGTATGATCCATAACATCAGACTTCACCCTGGAACACGTATGATCCATAACATCAGACTTCACCCTGGAACACGTATGATCCATAACATCAGACTTCATCCTGGAACACGTATGATCCATAACATCAGACTTCACCCTGGAACACGTATGATCCATAACATCAGACTTCACCCTGGAACACGTATGATCCACAACATCAGACTTCACCCTGGAACACGTATGATCCATAACATCAGACTTCACACTGGAACACGTATGATCCATAACATCAGACTTCATCCTGGAACACGTATGATCCATAACATCAGACTTCATCCTGGAACACGTATGATCCACAACATCAGACTTCACCCTGGAACACGTATGATCCACAACATCAGACTTCACACTGGAACACGTATGATCCATAACATCAGACTTCACCCTGGAACACGTATGATCCATAACATCAGACTTCACACTGGAACACGTATGATCCATAACATCAGACTTCACCCTGGAACACGTATGATCCATAACATCAGACTTCACACTGGAACACGTATGATCCATAACATCAGACTTCACCCTGGAACACGTATGATCCATAACATCAGACTTCAACCTGGAACACGTATGATCCATAACATCAGACTTCACCCTGGAACACGTATGATCCATAACATCAGACTTCACCCTGGAACACGTATGATCCATAACATCAGACTTCATCCTGGAACACGTATGATCCATAACATCAGACTTCATCCTGGAACATGTATGATCCATAACATCAGACTTCACACTGGAACACGTATGATCCATAACATCAGACTTCACCCTGGAACACGTATGATCCATAACATCAGACTTCACCCTGGAACACGTATGATCCATAACATCAGACTTCACCCTGGAACACGTATGATCCATAACATCAGACTTCACACTGGAACACGTATGATCCATAACATCAGACTTCACCCTGGAACACGTATGATCCATAACATCAGACTTCATCCTGGAACACGTATGATCCATAACATCAGACTTCATCCTGGAACACGTATGATCCATAACATCAGACTTCATCCTGGAACACGTATGATCCACAACATCAGACTTCACCCTGGAACACGTATGATCCATAACATCAGACTTCACCCTGGAACACGTATGATCCATAACATCAGACTTCACACTGGAACACGTATGATCCATAACATCAGACTTCAACCTGGAACACGTATGATCCATAACATCAGACTTCACCCTGGAACACGTATGATCCATAACATCAGACTTCACCCTGGAACACGTATGATCCATAACATCAGACTTCACACTGGAACACGTATGATCCATAACATCAGACTTCATCCTGGAACACGTATGATCCATAACATCACACTTCATCCTGGAACACGTATGATCCATAACATCAGACTTCGCCCTGGAACACGTATGATCCATAACATCAGACTTCACCCTGGAACACGTATGATCCATAACATCAGACTTCACCCTGGAACACGTATGATCCATAACATCAGACTTCACCCTGGAACACGTATGATCCATAACATCAGACTTCACACTGGAACACGTATGATCCATAACATCAGACTTCATCCTGGAACACGTATGATCCATAACATCAGACTTCACCCTGGAACACGTATGATCCATAACATCAGACTTCACACTGGAACACGTATGATCCATAACATCAGACTTCATCCTGGAACACGTATGATCCATAACATCAGACTTCACACTGGAACACGTATGATCCATAACATCAGACTTCATCCTGGAACATGTATGATCCATAACATCAGACTTCGCCCTGGAACACGTATGATCCATAACATCAGACTTCACCCTGGAACACGTATGATCCATAACATCAGACTTCACCCTGGAACACGTATGATCCATAACATCAGACTTCATCCTGGAACACGTATGATCCATAACATCAGACTTCATCCTGGAACACGTATGATCCATAACATCAGACTTCACCCTGGAACACGTATGATCCATAACATCAGACTTCATCCTGGAACACGTATGATCCATAACATCAGACTTCATCCTGGAACACGTATGATCCATAACATCAGACTTCACCCTGGAACACGTATGATCCTTAACATCAGACTTCACCCTGGAACACGTATGATCCGTAACATCAGACTTCAACCTGGAACACGTATGATCCATAACATCAGACTTCACCCTGGAACACGTATGATCCATAACATCAGACTTCAACCTGGAACACGTATGATCCATAACATCAGACTTCATCCTGGAACACGTATGATCCATAACATCAGACTTCAACCTGGAACACGTATGATCCATAACATCAGACTTCACCCTGGAACACGTATGATCCATAACATCAGACTTCAACCTGGAACACGTATGATCCATAACATCAGACTTCACCCTGGAACACGATTTTGTCGTCTCTTCGTTCTGCATGTTCAGATTTTAGTTTGATGTTTTGTGTTGTTGCATGATGACGATGATGATGATTATTTTTTCTTTTTCTTTTCCATCCTTTTATTTGTGCTTTCCTTTATCGTCTTCTTTCCTTCCTCCTCTCTCTCCCTGGATGTTCCCTTCTTTTCCACCTTCGTCTTTTCCCTCGTCCCTCCCTGCTGTTTTTCTGTCGCATGTTTAACCTGCATGACGTGAAGTGACCTCAGACCAGCCCAGGAGTTTAACCGCTGACCACACGTGAGTCTCGTCTGTAATAATCATGACTAATGTGCAACATGTGATGAGCAGGTGAATCCCTCGTGATGATGAGAGGAGAGAGGGATCAGAAAACCTGGAAACAAGAAGGAGAGAAAGATGAATACAATAAAGAACAGATCCAGTTATTTGGACGAAAAAAAGATCAAAGCCAGATCAAACAACCAGAAATAATATTGATTATAGATGAATGATCAAACTACATGAATATTCACAGATCATCACATCAACATGTTTTCATAACATGTTGACGTGATGATGTAAAAGATGAATGAAATGAGAGTTCTGTTGCTTTGCAGTGAAAACACTTTGGACTTTTGGACCAATCACAGGAAGTGGAGACAGAATTAAACAGTAGAAGAAGAAGAGGAAGCAGCCACGAGGTTCCATCTGGTGCATTTTCACTTCGTAGACACTTCTACACATTTTACCTGGAGGTCATGTCTGAAAACGATCAAGTTAAAATAGAGTTGGAAATATGTTCTGTGGTGTGTTGTTGTCCTCTTCAGGCTTCCTTACTTCCTGCCAGGTGACCCAGGAGCTGACGTCCACCAGTAAAATCCATCAAAACG
Source organism: Pleuronectes platessa (assembly GCF_947347685.1). NCBI lineage: Eukaryota > Metazoa > Chordata > Actinopteri > Pleuronectiformes > Pleuronectidae > Pleuronectes > Pleuronectes platessa. Next base: position 24,898,910 of record NC_070641.1, read on the forward strand.
TTTTCAAACACATTTTAACAAACACTCTGTGATTGTTTTTTGCAGAGACCAAGCAGGAGTTGGAGGACCTCACAGCTGACATCAAGAAAACAGCTAATAAAGTTCGTTCAAAATTAAAAGGTAAACACACACAGACATATCTCTCTGACCTCTGACCTCCTTTCAAGTGTCCGTCAGTCGGACGAGGAGGCTTTTAGTTCTGGGGATGAATCATCAAGCTGCCCTGAAAGTGTGAACGTGTGAATCAGGGAACGTGAGGGTCTGACCTCCTGACCTCGCCTGTAGCGCCACCAGCAGGCGACATGTTGAGGAGGTGCGAGTCAAACCAGTCGAGTCCTGAAAGAACCTGAAACATTCAATCTTCCTCTTCATTTATTGGTTGACTTCAACTTCCTGTTAAAGTTTCACATTAAAAGCTTGTGCTCGACATTTAATGTGAAACATCTGCAGACAGAAAACAAACTGCATCTCCCCAGAGCGACGGCAGCCACAGGGGGCGCTGCAGCCACACACACGTCAGATGTGTAGTTTCAGATAAAAACCACGACCTCGTCTTTTATTAGAGCAGAGGGAACATCAACACACACAAACACGCACACACACACACACAAGTCAGTTTAAAGCTCGTCAGTCAGTGCAGCAGCGTTGGTTCATGCTGATGGTTCAAGGACATCACTGCTTTAATATGAACAGCCAGAGGTTGGAACACACACACACACACACACACACACACACACACACACACACACACACACACACACACACACACACACACACGCACACACACACGCACACACAACACACACATATGCAGACTGAGAATAGCTGTGATGCTGGAGATAAGCTATAATTGGAAACCCCATGAGGCCTGAGTGTTATTGTCCTGTCTCACACACACGCACACAGACACACACTCCGCAGCATGTCTATAGGTTTGTCTTCCTGTCATGTGGGGGGGGGGGACATCACATATTCAACTATCAACCTATAGCATTGTCCAACCTGCATCTCTCAGCTGAACAGGTGACTCTGATTGGTTTCCTGTTCCTCCTCAATCCTCCACCAGTGATTGATTAGAGAAACTTCATGTGTGAGAAGATTCGTAAAACACCAACAAAACAACAAGAAGCATTTTACTGGACTGATCGCTTCTGACTTTCTCACTAAATTATGAAATAATCCTACATGACCAAAGTTATGTCGTCACTGACCCGAATCCTTTCGTACATTGTACAGAGGGAAAAGATATCGTACGTTATGATAATTATCTCACGTCTGACATCGCTGCCATAAGAAGAGACAGACACATCAAGTTCTGTGACTCATCAGATTTATAAACTTACATAATTGTCTTTATCGTTATATTGTCTGTTTGTGTATGTGTGTGTCTGTGTGTGTCTGTGTGTGTCTGCAGCGATCGAGCAGAGCATCGAGCAGGAGGAGGGTCTCAACAGATCATCGGCGGACCTCAGGATCCGCAAGACACAGGTGAGACAGGAAGTTCACGTCTGAACGTTATTATCTAAACATCGTTGGAAATCAAAGGTTCTGATTGGCTGGTTTATCTGTGTAAATACAAAAGCAGCTCTTTCCTGTCTACTTTCAAATTAAAAGTCCCATAAACATTAATTTTAATGTCAGGATCAATGCTTGATTCTAGAGGCTTTTATTTTGAACATATAGTAAGCAAAGTTCTGGGCATTGATTTATTTAATTCCAAACATGAAAATGTTAAAAACAGAAATGTTATGAGAAATATTAAAATTCAGTATTATTATGAAACTTATCGCACATTCATTATAAGATTTTCTCTCGTTATGTGAGTCGTTGTAGTTACATAATTTGTTCTGATATTTTCTTTTACCTTGGTAACTGTTACCTTCACAATATAAATCAGATTGTAGAATCTACTCAAATGTCCAGGCGTCTTTAAACATCTCACAGGGAACGTTCAGGGAGCGTAGGATTTCCCGCACCCCTCTATCACCCTGCAGTGTTCTGCTGGTTGGTCATTGGTTGCTTAACCCTGCCTCAGTTGGCTCGCTGCCGCCTGCTTGTGGTGGATAGGAGAACTGCAGAAGCATCAATATTCAGATCTCTCTGTTTTCCACAAATATTAAAAATATGTTCAACAATTACATGACACTGTAAAAATACATTCACAAAAATACATCTAAGTACTGCAGATAAATCGTGACTTAAGTAAAAGTACACAGGTAGTCTTATTAATAATAATTTTAATATTGATGCAGCACTTTCATATTCAACTTAGGTCATGGGTCAGAACCATGATTTTAGTTCACGGTATGTTTTTTCTTTATTAACACACGTGTCTAATGTTGTCGTCCTGCAGCACTCAACGCTGTCACGTAAGTTTGTGGAGGTGATGACTGAGTACAACACCACGCAGTCCAAGTACCGCGACCGCTGCAAGGACCGCATCCAGAGACAGCTGGAGATCAGTGAGTACTGCAACATACCACATGCTAACAACATACTTACAACACACAGCTGGAGATCATTCAGTACTGCAACATACAACATGCTCTGGTCAAGTGATGTAGCGTGTGACTCTGTGTGTTCTGTGTGCAGCTGGGAGAACCACCACCAATGAGGAGCTGGAGGACATGTTGGAGAGCGGCAAGCTGGCCATCTTCACCGATGATGTAAGCACCGCACCTGAGCCCGGCTTTTGCCATGGGTTACCATAACCTGGGCCGTTCTGCATCCCATAATCATAGGCAATATCTGTCGGGGGTGCCAAACGGCCCAGAGGTGCGCTGAGGCATCAAGTGAATACGGCCATTGTCACATGACCACAAGGGGGTGATGGGAGGATGAGTGAGATTCCAGCTGCTGCATCATGGGAGCTTTTATTTTGAAGGCTTCGCTCACATTATCGTTCACACCTTCAAATTAAAAGCTCACATATCTTCTAGTGCCAAAGCTTAGGTCATGTGACTGAAGCATCATGTGAGCCGATTTCGTGGTCAGCTGCGGTAACTGGACACAGAACGGCCAATCAGAACGCTTCGCTGAGCTCCTCTGGTTGAAGCCACGCCCACTGGTGATGTCACAGTGGACTCACTGGATCTTTGACCAGTGGAGCTGAGTGAACACGAGGTTAACGGCGGGGGGGGGGGGGGGGGGGTTAAGTGCCACCAGGAGCAGGTAAGTGACATTAGGAACGTGATGACCACCGGTGACATCACCGCACAAAAGTTTTCACTTTTTCCAAAAGTTCATAAAAGAAGCTGATTTTTACTGACATGCAGAGTTTACATACATGACACAGGCTACAATGAAATGATTCATCAATGATCCTGATCAGCGTAGACACAAACTTTATCTCTTCTTTTCAAAGTGTGGCTGTAACATAACGTTGGTGTTGAACCCTTCGCAGATTAAGATGGACTCTCAGATGACGAAGCAGGCTCTGAATGAGATCGAGACCCGACACACCGAGATCATCAAGCTGGAAAACAGCATCCGTGAGCTCCACGACATGTTCGTGGATATGGCCATGCTGGTCGAGAGCCAGGTAGGTCATGTGCTAACAGCAAATGCGTCTGCATGTTCAGCGACTGTAGGGGCGTGGCCGGCTAATCTCATATGTTTCCTCTCAGGGAGAGATGATTGACAGAATTGAGTACAACGTGGAGCACTCCGTCGACTACGTGGAGCGAGCCGTGTCTGACACCAAGAAGGCCGTCAAATACCAGAGCCAGGCTCGCAAGGTAACACGTCCATCAAAGAACAAGGACCATGAAGAACCAGAGCTCCCAGAATACACTGCAGGAAACATCCAGTCAGAGAACACAGACCTAAATATAGATGGAAGTCAAAGTGTCTATCGCCCCCTGCTGTCTGGCTGCAGTAGAGATCATAAACCTCTCCTCCTCCATGTTAGAAGATGGGACATGGGCCCAAGTAAAACATTAAAGTAGAAGTTAAATACAAGTCGGTTTCTGTCATTTCAGGTCGTTCTTATCTCACTAATGCTTTTCTGATCAGTTTGGTTTGACTTAGTTATTTGATGATATCATGGTATATTTGATATATAATGGTTCTATATCTGATTGTGTCCTTTGATAACACTGATAGTTTAGTTATATTTCTGTTAGTTACAGTTTAAACTTCTCTGTAGTAGTTAGATGTAACTGCTAGGGAGGTCCAGAAGGGGCAGCAGACCTCGCTCTCTAACCTTGTCTTTACTAACACGTGTGTCTCTCTGCTGTCCCTCTGTAGAAGAAGATCATGATCATCATCTGCTGCGTCATCCTGGGCGTGGTCCTGGCGTCAACCATCGGTGGAACGCTGGGCTTCTAAGACGCCGCCTGCCGCTGTGATGACCGACACCGACCGCCCGTCTGACTGACAGCCAGCAGAGAAAAGAAACACCAATGACGAAAACAACACAAAAACTTGAAACACAAATGCAAGACAGAAAACCTATTAGCTAGGAGGAGATAACAGTCTCATCACAGATAAGAGGAAACACCACGGGGTTGGGTGGGGTTCAAAAAGAAAGACAAAATAATACTATAAAAACACCATCGCATTATAGCTGACATAAATACATAACATATAAAAAGAGGGTACAAATAGTCCAACTATTTATTACAGATGTATGTGTACATGTGTTGAACATGAAGCAACACATGGGTTAGCTACCTGTAAAAGATTATGACCTAAAATATGACTTTTACTCTGTTTGTTTGTTTCTTTTACTTTGTTCTTATTCTTTAAGTTTCTTTCATTTTTCGAGAGTCTCCGAGGACAGCGATGGCGACTGCTGCTGTGTCTGCGGGACGAGTTCCAGAGACAACCTTTCTTTGTTTATTTTCTGGTAACTGAGCTTATTCTGAATCAATGAGCTCATGTCTTTCGACTACAAAAACGCTCACCTCCATCTTTTCAGCTCCGTCAGAACCTTCCAAAGCTCTGGGTCTTTGGAGCTGAAGGTTCGAGAGCGCAGATGTGAGTGAAGCAAGGCTCTGGAACTGTGTCCCGCAGGACGAGCACCTTCTGCTGTTGGTAGAACCAGCCTCGTCTAGTTGTTTCTAGGAGGGAGGGCCCGACTTCGCCGTTGCCTCAGCCATCTCTTGAAACCGTCCCTCATTGGTTGCTCACTCCTGTCATTCACCTCAGTCAGCCTGTAAAATCTGCTCTGACCGGCAGAGTCCCGGCTGCCTCAGTCGTTATAAACAGAATGAAGCGACAACCACAGAGCATGGGGAGGGAGGCCCTCTAGTGGTAGAACATGTTGACTGATGGGTGAATGGTGGGAAAGAACCGCGGTGGGAGGGTTCAAGGGAAGGTGGGAGGAGACAGACGGTCAATCTATGCAGTTTAGATGAGAGGAGGACGACCTGTCCCGCCTCTCCTGCCCAGAGAGCCAATGAAGATAGGTCGCTGAGATATCGTCGTCAAAGCCGGCTGTCGTCTCCACATCCGTCATAACTGTTCTTCTGGAAGATTCTAAAAAAGGAAGAACATATTAAAAAGTAAAGAATAAAATAGAGTAAAATTAAACATTTAAAAACGTACAAACAAGTCAGAAAACAAAGCAGATGGACAGAAAACATAGAAAACCCTGAAGTGGCTGGTGTGCCCCGGTCACTGAGTGTCGTGGTCAATTGTTGCTTTTTGTTTTTCAAAGGGGAGCGTTTGTTGCTTCGTTGTTGTGTGGTGCTGCTGTTCTAGTGCGTGTCGTATCGGCCTCATCATTTAGTGGTCTTTGTTTAGTCCGTATGATTTGATGCATTTGCCTGTTTCCTTCTTGCATCCCTGTGTGTGTGTGTGTGTGTGTGTGTGTGTGTGTGTGTGTGTGTGTGTGTGTGTGTCTGTGTGTGTGCGTGTGTGTGTGTTTGAGTGTGTGTGTGTGTGTGTGAGTGTGTGTGTGTGTGAGTGTGTGTGTGATTTCAACTCACACTATTTGAATGCCTGACCTACACAGGTGCTACTAAACAGCAGAGGATTGGTTCCTCAGTGGAAGGTGGAACATGTGACACACACACATTCATAAACATTCACAGCACATGACACACATGAACATTTGATGTTTCACACACGTGAAATTCCCCCTTAACACACACACCTTTAACTTTCCCGTGTCCCACATCATGCCAACGCTAGTGTTAGACTGTGTGGCTTAGCATGCTGTAGCGTTAGCTTGTGTAGATCATGTAGAAGCTGCTTGTTGGAGATTGATGAGTCTTCTGGTATTTTTGATGTTAAAGACATTTTCCTGATGTTCAGAACAACGAGGGAAAGAATTAAGAAACATTTTCTTCTTCCTCCTGAAAATTGTAGCCTGACAAAACATAATCTTAACGTTAGCTTCGATCGCTCTCTTAGCTGATTGCTTATCAGTTTGTAAGCTAGTAGCTAGCTTATAAGATTATAGTTGTCAGCTTACAGCAGTAAAACATTTGGACACTGCAAACATGTGGCAATATACAGAAAGCAAAAAACACCCACTTTGTGTTAGCATTAGCAGTTATCAGAATGTTTGCACAAGACGACCGGACTTCTCTGCTTCTTTTTACAGAAACGACGCTGAAAAGAACGTGCTAATTTAAATTAGGCTAATCATGACTAAGTGACAGAAACAAGTGAGTCATCACTGTATTCTGAGTATTATGTTAACGTCACCATAGCTCTAGACTGAGACAACATACACTTGCATTAAACTTCAACACTATTTGTTGTAAAAGCATATGTTGTTCTGTTGCTGAAAATGTGATCTATGTTGAGAAGTAACACAAATGTGTGTGTTGCCCCAAACTGGACAAACGGGTGTGTTGACAACTGCGAAGTTGTAGTTTGAAGGAGGACGTTGGTCTGTGCACAGGCTCTGTGATACGAAGGGTCACTGACCTCTGTTGAGGCCTGTGCTGGACGATGTTTCACCCTCACAACACTTCACTGTCCGTTTAGCCTTATCCACAAATACCACCTTAAATGAACACTACGCTCGAAGCAATAAACTCGTTCAGTTTCATTTGACCGACACAGTGTTTGCTAGCTCGCTAACACTGGGTCTTGAATCTGCCCCGAGGTTTATCAAGTTGGGACGTTATATGATGTTTACATTTGTTCTCTGGATGAATGAAGGATACTGACAACAACTGAGATAGAAAACTCCTGATCCTTTGATTAAAAGTCAAATCGCTCGTCACTCTGACAAGATGCTGGAGCAGAATCTGGTGTTTGACAGGAATCGCCCGGCAGCACCGGGCGACATGCAGACATGAGGAAAGAGTCACTGTTGAATATTTAGATTTTTATCGAGAGTCCATGTTGTTCGTGCTGTAACGTGTTCGCTAGATGAAAAAAAAGGATCAGGACTTTTATGTTTGGAGAAAGCTGAGATGGGAATTTTGATTTTATTCTTTTAATTGTCAAGACGAAAATTGAACCCGTTTCCAGTAAAGCAAAGAGCCCCAACCCCTCCAAGCAGCAACGTCCAATAGGTGTTTGTTCAGATTCATAGTAGATTTAGATGAATTAAGCACTTTTCTCTGATAATGTGTTGTCAATGTTCATGGCTACATTCAGTCTTTACGAGTGGTTTCCAAGTGGTTTTGTTGGAGTGTAGTATCAACATTAGAAACCAGATATTGTTCCCCCTGTGAATCAGATCCTGACTGTGGATTCTACATTTCCCAGGTTTCTTGTTCTGTTTCAGAGCTCTGCTTCGTAAGTGTTTGACATATTTAGGGAATTCACAAATCCAGAAAACTGCTGTTTTCAAAGTCAATACATTTGACTCCACCAATCACAGTGCTCTGTTGGTCACCTGCCTGTGGCCTCCTCAAGTCAGCCACACAGAGGTCAATGCAGAAACAGGTTCTCAGCGGTCGAGGGTTGTCTTGTGCCTGGTGAGGTGGTGGTGATTGCGGTGGATTAAATCAGTGGTGTGTGGATGCCGTCGTGACACCAGCTTGTGAGCACTGACTTTTCTTTGTTGTATGTGAACGTGTGTACGTGAGGTTCCTGTTCCATCAGGCCCCGCCCCCGGTTCCTTGTCCTGCTGTCATCGCTCCTCCCATTTGTTTTGTAGTTGTTTGACTGTTCATAAAAATGATGTTCAGGCTCGGTCCTCTGCCCCTCACCTTCCCCAGCAGACCCCACAAATCCCGTTGTGTGATAATAATAATAATAATAATAATAATAATAATAATAATAATAATAATAATAATAAAGGCATGCAAAAGCAGTGTGGAGTTTGCATGATGGTGTTTTTGTAGCCCAACCCCAAGCAGCCCTCCACCTCATGCACTTTACCGCTCATGGACCCATCTTTGGTTAGCCCTACTTAACTTGTTCCAACTTATTCTGCTGTTTCAATTATTTGAATTTAATTTAAATGTTAAACACACGTTGGTGTTAAGTGTCAATGGGTTGTTTGTAACATATTGTTGTAACATTGTGGAAAAGTTGATACTTTTCAAATATGCTGCCATCAACTTCATCTTTACTGCTCTCCCCCCCCCCCCCAAGACCTGACGTTGAGCTCCGAACTTCCTGTGAGGTCACGACCCTGTGTTGTGTTTTTGTGGAGTTCCCGCCATCTTTGATTACTGTATTAAGTGTGGAGCCCTCGACCTATGGGCTAGCTTCATGTCGCCCCGCCTGGCCTTGTGTGTGTGCTGCATGCCTCCCTTCCTCTTCAGTGATACAAGATTGGTGCATAAATGTGTGAGTGTGTGTGTGTGTGTGTTTGTGTCAGAGCAGCACAGGTGTGTTTTGATGTGCAAAGCATCCGAACCCAGGTTCAAGAGTTGAAGCCGTTTGACGTGTTGTTAGTTTTTTTTTTAAGTCAAGAAATAATAGATTAGACATATTTATGGACACCATGGTCACTGTTATTGTTATTATATTTATGTATATTCAAACCAAAGGTTTTTTTGCTTTCCCCTCTTGTGTTCTCAAAATGTTTGCCGCTTATATCAAAGAGCACAACGCGAGTCAAGTTTACGAGATTTACGTCCAAAATGAAAAAGTATAAAGTAGAATAAAACATAAAGTGGTACCATAACTATAAAATCAAAAGCCCAGCGCCCCCTGCCCAACACCACCCCTCACTGCATGTTGGTCTGTCCAATCAAATCTTACAAACCATTCCAGCACTTATCTCTTACCACTAAAACGATGTCTGGCTCGGCCCCACCTTTCCTTTCCACTTGTAGATGTTAGTTTGTCATCACATGAGTGGAGGAATATGACACATAATCATCTGTGAAAAAACTAGCATATGTACATTTATCCATTTGAGACGCATAAGGAGACAATGGTTGTGCGTTCTTATTCTATTTATTAATTGCTGTTAATCTGGTTATGATGGTGTCATTCATTAGTGAGCAGCTTGTTTCAGTCTCTGAGTTCACACTACAGGTCAATGCTTGTCTGCAGGTTTGAAGGATTTGCTAGCGTGTCAGTCACGGGACTGAGACAACCGGAAGAAGCTTCCTCACTGTTTGTGTGCAAATAACATTAAATTTCACTAAGATAGCAGTCGGGTAAACTCCGAAGAAGCAGTGCTAGCTAACCGCTTTGTAGTAATTGATTGAAATGTCACCACTCAACTATTTCTGTTGTTTGACTCTTTACCTCGACTGCACTTTTCTCGGAACACACATGAATATTACATTTGGAGATTCGTATAAAAGTTAGACGGCTACCAAGTGTGACATCTTTGCCTTTGATGAAAACAAGTGCAAGTTATGCAAACACTAACGTAGTGATTTATCTAACTTGACTCATCTGCGCCACACGGAGGTCCGATCAGAAATCATGGTCTCTGATGTCTATGCACATCATCCTGTACAAAGAGAAAGATTTATTTTGATTTATTTTGATTTATTTAGGGGTTGTATTTGCAGCAGGTTGTCGTACAGCGACCTGCATCGATGATTGTCACTACGTTTGTTCTGACCGTTAAAACAAATTCTGGTCTTCAACCTTAATCTACAAAGTTCTGATTGGCTCAGCTGGTTTTTGGTCAATTGATCACATCAATTGTATCCAGAGGACCTGTATATGATTACTGTTGTGCACGTGCTAGAACGATAATTGATCCTTTTACTGCAACTGAGAGGAAATTGAGGTGTGACAGAACATCATCCCCTGGGGTCCAGTGTTAGCTCGTTAGCTAGCTAGCTCCAATAAACCTTCAATCAGCATTTTCCTGTTTGTGACAAAAAACTGCAGCCTTTTCCACTGAAGTCACATATATAGACAAGAACACACACATACACACATATCATACATGTATATCTCTTACACCAACAGACTGCATTTCTATAACTGTATGTATGTGGCTCCGTGGCCATTAAGCGCTTCTATTGGCTGTGTACAGTTTTTTCAGAGCGGGTATCGAAAGCAGGAAAAAATCATCCGGAGAGAGTTTGGATGCGACGCCAAGACTCCAAAGATTGATTTACCGTTAGCCATTAGCCATTAGCGTGTGTGTGTGTGTGTGGACGTAACGTGGCATGTTGTCTCCCACACTAATTGAAAATGGACTCTTCGATCAGACGTGTGTGGACACAACACATTCTGTCTTTATTTCTGCAGATTAATTTGTTTCATTTTGAACCAGACGAGCGTCTGTCTTCCATGTTTGTCCACAACAGACTCTGAGTCTCAGACTGTGAGGATTCAACGTAGTCGTACTTTTTGTTCCTCCGCTGTCGGAAAACTAAACTCTTCTCTGCGATGATTTTTGTCTTCCTGAAACAATTTTCAAAAACCAAAACCTGTTCAGTGCCCTGCTCTGGATGATGATAAATGAAATGTTTGTTTGTTGTGGCTTCTTCCTGCTTCTGTCGGCAGTAGCAGCTGCAACTTGATATTAACTGTTGTTTCTGACGATGATTTATTTGATGCTCCGCCCACTCGTCGTATGAGACAGTATTTGATTTGATCAGTGTTTTTTCCCTAGTGGGGGGTGGGAGAGGTCAGGGAAGGGACCATGGAGATAGACCACACCCACACGGCCTCTGCCACAGCTAGTAGGAAACTTAAATAACTTTATCATGAATATTATTGTTATTATTATTATTACCATTAATGACAAATAAAATGCAGTAAAACATTTGCAAAAACCCAGAGGGAGAACGAACGGCTTCACGCAAAGTGATCAAACATAAAAAAGGAGGTTATGACGATTCTATAATAGCAATGAATTAAAGAAGTACAAACTGAGTTATGTTATCATAAATAATAGTAGTAATATTGAATGCTCGCAATTTTGTCAAACTGAAACTGGATTCTTTGTGTTATGTAATTATTGTAAATAACTTCAAAGAGAGAAAAAATGACTTGCATGTCTATGTATAAATCTCATGAGATATCTATTCCCGTCAAAGTTGACACGTAGTTCGATCTCTGTCCTTTTTAGACACTTTCGCTTCTCCTGTCAAATATCGCCCGTCCAAGACTCCGCCCTCCAACCTTCTCTTCTTTCTTTGTGGCAGAGGGACAGAAACAGAGAGAGGGAGACACGTGGCTCCAGCGTCCTCGTCCGTCACGCTCCGTTCAGACTCGTGTTTACCGCCCTGCTGAAACCTCGGATCCAGCAGCTGTTTACTCAACCACATCTTTTTATTCATTTCTGTCTCAAATTCAAATCCACGACAGAAGTGCACGGATCTGGAGTTTCAGCAGGTTCTGTTCCTCTGGGGCGTAAACACGGCGTCGACCACACATCATCCATCACTCCAGTTCCAGAGGCTCCGCCCACTGGCTCCTCTGATGAAAGTGCTTCCCTCCATATTAGGAAAATGAATCCCGCCTCCAGGGCTTTCCAGGCCACACCCCCTGATCACTTCAGAAGCCCTGTTAGCGGTTTGAACTCTCTCTCTCCCTCTGTTTATCACTGTCTCTCGACCACAGCTCATTAGCCAACCGAAACCTCGGACTCTTCACCTGCCACTTGTACCCAGAGCTCAGCCAGATCCCGAGATGCGCCCCACCAGGACGTTAGCACCAGGACGTTAGCACCAGGACGTTAGCACCAGGACGTTAGCACCAGGACGTTAGCATCAGGACGTTAGCACCAGGACGTTAGCATCAGGACATTAGCACCAGGACGTTAGCACCAGGACGTTAGCACCATCGTATTCCAACATACCGGTTCCTGCAGGAGTTCTTCGCTTTAGTTTCTCAAAGCATTGAAGCACAAGACTTCGCTCGGAGGTCAAACAGAAAATCAAATCTCAGGCTACATCCATACGACTTCCTTTTCATTCAAAAAACTAATTGTCTGACGTCAGAAAACAGAGAAGTTTATAAACCGCTAATCCCGATCTAGTTTGAAAACTCCAGAGCTGCGTTCTATTCTGGATGAACAAAAGCTGAGGTGTCTGGAAACGTAGACACTCACAGCCTCTTGCTGATTGGTTCTTTTCAGTCAAGACAAAGACTGATTTGTCTCCTGTCACATGACCTCTTTCCAAAAGAAAACACCTATCCTCAGCTACCAGAGTAGAAACAACACGGAGAATAAAGACTTGCTGACCCGTTATTCTTTGCCAACAACTGCTGTTCAGTTCGTTTCGGCAACTAACAACCAAAAGCTTCGTGTGTGAGGGTGCGTTAGCGTGAACAGACTCAAATCCACGAGACAGAGATCGGCTTGATGTCATGTGGACGTAGCCTTGATCCTTTGCCACAAACCAGTTGAACGTTGTCATGTTTCGGCTGATGGAAGTAGCTCAGGTTTGTGCGGAGGAGCTTTACCGAGGGATTTGGTTCGAGTGCAGCTTCGATGGGTTTGAGGAAAACGTTCCTCTCCGAGTCGCCACCTAGTGTCGGGCCCGGCCGCTCGCCTCCCACAGGCCTACCACAACAATGAGTGCAATATACAGAGAATCAAGGGCTTTTCTATTCATGCAGAGGCGTTCAGGCCCGGCCAATGAGCTGCGAGCTCCTGCAGGAACTGACGTCATCACACAAACCCTCGAACGAGACCTCGTAGAGATCTGAGCTGTCTCTGGGGACACGGCCGCAAAGAGACGTGAGGACAGAGACGAAGGAGGACAGGGCCATCGCCATTTAGACGCAACTTTGACCGGAAATGCAACTTGTGTCCTGTTTTTTTTGTGTGCGTGTATGTGTGCGTAGCGTAATGTAAAAGCGATCTGTCCCCCCCCCCCCCCCCCCCCTCCAACCCCCCTTTCCTCCGACCCCCCCCTCTCTCGTACTGCTGTTGGCTGTTCTGTTTAGTTCATGTGATGTGCCAGTACCCCCCCTTTACCAATTTGCCAACCCCCCCCCCTCTCTTGTGCCCCGCCCCCATGGATCTTTAAGATGACAACTCTATGCAGATGCTGTCTTTTATAAGTGTGTCAAATTTTAATTTAAAATAAAAACTTAAAAAAACAAACCCTGACAGACATATTGAAATGACAAAAAACGAATAAAGAAAAGGATTGTTAAGTGTATCCTCCTCGTGACGTCTCCTTCTGTCTTCACTCACAGACAGTCAGTCATCAGTCAGTCAGTCAGTCAGTCATCAGTCAGTCAGTCATCAGTCAGTCATCAGTCAGTCAGTCATCAGTCAGTCAGTCAGTCAGTCATCAGTCAGTCAGTCATCAGTCAGTCAGTCATCAGTCAGTCATCAGTCAGTCAGTCATCAGTCAGTCAGTCAGTCATCAGTCAGTCAGTCATCAGTCAGTCATCAGTCAGTCAGTCAGTCATCAGTCAGTCAGTCATCAGTCAGTCAGTCAGTCAGTCATCAGTCAGTCAGTCATCAGTCAGTCATCAGTCAGTCAGTCAGTCAGTCATCAGTCAGTCAGTCATCAGTCAGTCAGTCATCAGTCAGTCATCAGTCAGTCAGTCAGTCAGTCATCAGTCAGTCAGTCAGTCAGTCAGTCAGTCAGTCATCAGTCAGTCAGTCAGTCATCAGTCAGTCATCAGTCAGTCAGTCAGTCAGTCAGTCATCAGTCAGTCAGTCATCAGTCAGTCAGTCAGTCAGTCAGTCAGTCAGTCAGTCAGTCAGTCAGTCATCAGTCAGTCAGTCAGTCAGTCATCAGTCAGTCAGTCAGTCATCAGTCAGTCATCAATCAGTCAGTCAATCAGTCAGTCAGTCAGTCAGTCGTCAGTCAGTCAGTCAGTCATCAGTCAGTCATCAATCAGTCAGTCAATCAGTCAGTCAGTCAGTCAGTCATCAGTCAGTCAGTCAGTCATCAGTCAGTCAGTCAGTCATCAGTCAGTCAGTCATCAGACAGTCAGTCAGTCAGTCAGTCAGTCAGTCAGTCATCAGTCAGTCAGTCAGTCAGTCAGTCAGTCATCAGTCAGTCAGTCATCAGTCAGTCAGTCAGTCATCAGTCAGTCATCAGTCAGTCAGTCAGTCAGTCAGTCAGTCAGTCAGTCATCAGTCAGTCATCAATCAGTCAGTCGTCAATCAGTCAGTCAGTCATCAGTCAGTCAGTCAGTGAGTCACCAGTCAGTCATCAGTCAGTCAGTCAGTCAGTCAGTCAGTCAGTCAGTCAGTCATCAGTCATTCAGTCAGTCAGTCAGTCAGTCATCAATCAGTCAGTCATCAGACAGTCAGTCAGTCAGTCATCAGTCAGTCAGTCAGTCAGTCAGTCAGTCAGTCATCAGTCAGTCATCAATCAGTCAGTCGTCAATCAGTCAGTCAGTCATCAGTCAGTCAGTCAGTGAGTCACCAGTCAGTCATCAGTCAGTCAGTCAGTCAGTCAGTCAGTCAGTCAGTCATCAGTCATTCAGTCAGTCAGTCAGTCAGTGAGTCACCAGTCATCAGTCAGTCAGTCAGTCATCAGTCATTCAGTCAGTCAGTCAGTCAGTCAGTCATCAGTCAGTCAGTCAGTGAGTCACCAGTCATCAGTCAGACAGCCAGTCATCAGTCAGTCAGTCACCCAGTCAGTCATCAGTCAGTCAGTCAGTCATCAGTCAGTCAGTCAGTCAGTGAGTCAGTCAGTCAGTCAGTCAGTCAGTGAGTCAGTCAGTCAGTCAGTCAGTCAGTCATCAGTCAGTCATCAGTCAATCATCAGTCAGTCAGTCAATCATCAGTCAGTCAGTCAGTCAGTCAAACATCAGTCAGTCAGTCAGTGAGTCAGTCAGTCAAACATCAGTCAGTCAGTCAGTGAGTCAGTCAGTCAGTGAGTCAGTCAGTCAGTCAGTCAGTCAGTCATCAGTCAGTCAGTCAGTCAGTCAGTCAAACATCAGTCAGTCAGTCAGTCAGTCAGTCAGTCAGTCAGTCAAACATCAGTCAGTCAGAAAGTCAGTCATCAGTCAGTCAGTCATCAGTCAGTCAGAAAGTCAGTCATCAGTCAGTCAGTCATCAGTCAGTCAGAAAGTCAATCATCAGTCAGTCAGTCATCAGTCAGTCAGTCAATCAGACAATTCAGAGGATTTGTTTCCACAGTAGAAACAGAATTTATTTATAAACAAATGCAGATGCAGAAGAAAATTAGAAGCACAAAAAGCATGTCCTATTTATATGATCAAAGACTTAATATTTCTATTCAACATGATCAAAGACAGTAATATATGTATTTATCTATCTTATCATATAATCATATATATAATTATCACTGCTAATGAGTTTGGTTTTACAATTAAAAAAAATGTGATTCAATAACATAAAATATTCACAAACAGCAGACAATTATAGAAACATAATTTGTGTCAGTTTATTTGTGGCTGAAGGATGAAAAATATTAAAAACATAAAAATCCATCATGAATTTGTGTTATACACAGATATATATCTTTACACATATGTATAAATGAGATTTGTATAAATATTAATAACTAATGCACTAATTCCTAATTAATGTTATATGGTGTTAATGTTGTGTCATTTATCAGATTCGTTTGTGCAATAACTCAACATTTAAAACAGAAGTAAAGTCATGAAGGTTTAAGTTTCAAATTAAAGTTATATTATCGTCGTGTGGAATGATTTTTTTTTTAATCTTGTTGCAATTTTTATCCAACAGGATAAAAACGGTTCGTTTGTTGGAAAAACTAAAAACATCTGTGTTTGTTTTAAATTTAAAGTTTACAGTGACAGTTCAAAATATTTTCCAACTGAAATAAAAGAATCATAGTTTGTATAGAACAGTCGACGTTCCACGCCACCATTTTGTATTCCCACTGAATTCAAGTGAATTATTGTCAGACATGAAATTATTATCTGGTTAAAACGTGTTCATTTTTTCACAGGTTTTCTCATATGATCATGACTTAGTTTTTCATATAATGAAACCTGGATCTTTCTTCAGATGAAAATCAACGTATTTGAACCTGTAATTAAACAACAGCAGCACCATGAACTCAATAGATGTGAGAGATTAAAAAGTCATAACAAGGTTCATCTTTTTTCTCTTGGTGAAAACACTGAACTGTAGAAATGTGTGTTAGATGACTGGATCAAAATGGCCGCCACCACAGCTGCAGGCGCTTGTCTCTCATTGGTCGATCCACACAAATAAAGTTCTTTCATCAACGACACATCAGAATTTTCACAAAAGTCAAAGTTTGAGGCTTTTCTGCAGATTGTGAGAGAGTGAAAGTCGACAACACACCATCACTTTTCAAATTTCTACTTCTGGTTAGTTTGCAACTATATATAAACATATATAAACATAGAGTATATACATATATACGTGTGCGATAAGGCACCAAGTCAGAACAGAACGATGCAGGTAGAAGGTGATGAAGACGAGTCCAATGATGAAGATGTAACTGTTCTGCAGGCGACTGTTAAACCATCATCCATCTCATCCATGAATCCAGTTTCTCTTTTTGACAGCTTATTTTTGCCACTTTTAAAATTTATTTAGATACATTTTTGAATGTTAATTATGATTAAAATAATCTTGTTTTACTAAAGTGTGTAAAAATGACGGTGTTTTCTGTTCCAGTGGCAGAAACAATGCTGTGTCATGTTTGGTTGTGAACCTGAAGATCTGAGTGAATGACAACACGTTACAACATGCTACCGCTGCAGCTCGAAGCTTTTTTTACAATTGTTAAGAACAAAAACGTGTCGTCAGTTCATTGTCGACTTCAAGTCAACACGCGATCACAAAAACATTGAGGTCAAGAATTATGATCTGACAAGTGTTTCAGAAACTGTCGTTAATGAAAAAATACCAGACCCATAATGCACTTGTTCTGATCTGTGGAGGCCGAATAAAAGTTAAAAGTTGAAGTACATGAACTTAGATGGAAACAGTTTCCCAGCGTCAGAATTACAGGAGAAGCAATGTTGACTGTTTTCTGTTGAGTCGTATAAAATGTCCACGAGTCTCAGGAAACAACTGGTTCACCTCCAGCCGAGAAAAGAGCTAAACCGAGTTATTACACATCATCGTTATTCATAAGTTGAAACAAACTGTTCCTGAACAATACCAAGCTGCAGAAAGTCTGAAAATGATTTTGGTTGAGATAAAAATAAAAAAATCCTGATTTTGGATCTGAGAGTAGATGTTTTTACACATGAACTGAACCACAGACGTGTTCCTGACATGTTCTGCAGGTTCCCTATGGGAGAACAAACGTCTGAGTCAGTGTCTCTGGACACGTTCATGATCTTCTCCTGCAGCCTCCTGGTAGAATGTGTGTAACATGTCAGAGTCCATGTGAGGAACCAGCAGGACAATGTGTGGAAGCTTCCCAGTGAGCGAGTGGACGTGTTGATGAGGTTTCTAACACGTGACGTGAAACTGGAAGAACAAACATCTCAGGATGAAGAAGAGGAGCCGGACACGTAGAAGACGAAGACGTTAACTTGGAAACACGAGGAGATTCCAGATCTTCTGGTGATGAGGGCCGAGGCCGGTGTGGAGGAGCTGTAAACAACAACACTGATCTGTCCACAGCAGAGTTCATACGTCAGGTCCCGCCCCTGCTGCTCTGCAGGCTCCGCCCCCTGCTGCTCTACAGGCTCCGCCCCTCACCCGGAGGTTCCCACATGTTCCCGTTTGAACGAGTCGGACCCGACAACCTGCTGCTGCTCCAGACATTCTAGTTTATATGTAGATTTCTACTGATGAAAAAACTGACTTTTTTTTTTATTATTAAGTTTGTTTAAATATTTAGGTGTTTATGGACCAACAGCTGTGCACAAAGGGGTAAGTTGGATCTAATGGAAACATTTAAGATCCATAATTATGTTTTCTTACTGTCATTTAAAACCACCTGGAGCCAAGACTCGATTCCGCACAAATCCTGTGATGTTTTTCAGACTCATATATTTGATTGTATATATTTCAACATGAAGTTTTGAGCAGAGGTCAGATTCCCGGCCTCCAGGGGCCGTGATGAGGTGCGTGGCCGTTGTGCTTGTGTCCCCGGGTCAGGACACATCATATCTGGAAGGATCTGGAGGGGACGGTGAGGAAGGCGGACGACGTCCCTCTGGAGAGCTGCAGACCGCTCCAGTGCACCTTCATGTGGTGCCTCAGGTTGGACCGGGACGAGAAGCGCTTATTGCAGTGCTGGCAGGAGAACGGCTTCTCCTTGGTGTGGAGACGGCGGTGGCAGACGAGCGCTGTGGACACCCGGAAGGACTTGCCGCACTCAGGACATTGGTAGCGTTTGGGCTCTGTGTGAATCCGACGGTGGTTCTTGAGGGACATCAGGTTGGGGAACTCCTTCTGGCAGGAGTTGCACGAGTAGGTCCCAGTCTTGTGACTGTTCTTGTGGTTGAGGAGGGAGCTGGCGTGGCGGTAAGACCGCCCACACTGACCACAGGGGAAGCTCCTGGAACCACTGGGCGACGTCACCGGACTCACATCTGAGAGAAAAGAAAGTTTAAGATCGCCAAGAGTTCAAAATCAACACCCCCTATCAGGGTTTGTCTTTATATACAGTCACTGATCCTCTTTATATACAGTCACTGATCGTCTTTATATACAGTAACTGATCATCTGTATATACAGTCACTGATCATCTTTATATACAGTCACTGATCATCTTTATATACAGTCACTGATCATCTTTATATACAGTCACTGATCCTCTTTATATAAAGTCACTGATCGTCTTTATATACAGTCACTGATCCTCTTTATATACAGTCACTGATCGTCTTTATATAAAGTCACTGATCATCTTTATATACAGTCACTGATCATCTTTATATACAGTCACTGATCCTCTTTATATACAGTCACTGATCCTCTTTATATACAGTCTATAGGGTTAATAACTTCTAAACTAAACCGCAGCAGTTCATTACCATGTGGCCAGAAGAACCTAAAGGTCGGAGGTTAAAGGTCATCTGTGTTACAGTGACCAGCTGTACCTAATAAAGTGACCACTGAAGAGCATTGAAAACACTCTGTTTTTTTTTTCAGCTATTTATTTTCAGTACTCAGCAGTAAGGGTTATAGTATATGGACAAGTTCTTCTGTTAAGAAATTAATTATCAAAACATAGTTTATAAAAGTGTATAATAAGCGTTACATATATGCATGGAAACCAAAAGTTAGAACTTAAAGTAAAAAAAGGGTTATAGTTCCAAACCAAACGTTTTCTTTTTCTTCTCTAAAAACTATTTAAATGCAGGCTGGGAAAAGTTTATATTTAAAAATAAAATAAAACCAAACATGGTGAAGGAAGAAAATGTAAAAATAAAAATAGAGAATGTACAGTTATTTCTGTGTCTAGATCACATGACTCCTACAGCACTTGACGGTCACTGCACACCTTTGACTTTTCATCTTTTTTCAAACTAGCACCAGTGCTGGTGGAAACGCTGACAAGCTGGTTTTAAACACACAGTCAAAAACGATTTTAAATAAAAAAGGGAGAAAATAACATCAATAAATACAAGAGGTTACCATGAAACATAAAAAAGGTTCAAATGATGAGGACTGAGAATCACCAAGTCGTCCCTTTTCAACGCCAGTTTGATTTCTGTGAAACGGGGGGTGGGGGGGGGGGCAAGAAGAGATAAATATGGAAGAAAGGGATGATGGGAAGCTTTGACCGAGAGCGTCACAACATCACTGGGTAAAAAAACACTTTCCATTCTGACGTTCCAGTTCCTTAAATCTTCAGTCTCAGTGTCCATCCACGGTTCTGTCATCTTCACAGAACAGAGGGATGGGGGTGGGGGGTGGGGGTGATACATCAACAAAGCTCTAAACTCACATCCTAAAGACTAGTGCCGTCCATTACACGTGTTAATGATAATAATATGAGGATAATATAAATAAATGCATTACCACAATGATCTGTCGTCTTTTTCCTTCGTATAACAGAGGTCTTGAAGGTAAGATTACAACACAACACATTTACAGCTTCCTGTCGTCATCAGGCTCCTCCTCCAGCTGCCACTTCACGTCGTATAGTAACAAGTCGGAGAAACTGACCAGAGACCTGATGTTCCACCAACTGACTCTGAGCTGAGCCGGCGCCGCCTTGTTTCCATGTTGTCGCTGTGAATGATTCAAGGGTTAACTTGGCAACTGGGAAACAGCTGCTGTGATGTCATCAAACGGGGCCGTCTCTACGATTCCTCGTGCCATCATATCCCACCTGTCATTGGTTCAGCCCTGATGACATCACAGCAGCTCATTCAGTCTTCCAGATTGTCCCTGTCAATCATTTACACCGACAACATAGAAAATACGACCCAGGATAACGGGGTTTTCCTTTATAACAAACATCATCACACAGCGTCGACTAACCTCAGTGTACGCACAGTAAGAACCGGATTGAGCTAGTTTACCTTTACACCATCTTTGAGAGAAGCTCTGAAAACACAGATCATTCTGATCGGTGACGTGGCCCCGCCCACAGCTACCTATAATCTCCGAGTCGTTCTGCAGCGTAGCGGGGAAAACCTCGTCTACATGAAAATGTTCGCTCACGTTAACGCATCGTTAAGTTTCCTGTGGAAAGGAGGTGTGGTTATTTTCTACTCAACTACAGTCAACAGCTCGAAGCAGAAAATCACGTCACCACATTGCAGTGACATCATGTAGAAACTGCTCTGTCAAAGCCGAATGCATGACGTCCGGCTGTTAAACCCAGAAGTGAGAATGAGGCATCGGGAAGTGGTGAACGTGGAAGCTGCAAAAGCATGAAGCTCATCAAACACACACATACAGTTACAGCAACCCCTCAGAGACCAAAGCATCTTCTCCTCAACCAGAAAAACTCACACAAGTCTTCGCTGTCAGACCATTCAGGGACAAAAGAGAAAGAAGCCAAACTTGACCAGAACCTCCTCTGCATCGACACATTGGTCTCTAGGATAAAAACAGTCTGGACTTGGTTCGGACCACCTCGGTCAGAATATGGATTAAAAACATTGTGACGAAGGCAACAAGAGAAAATTCCATCGAGAAAAAAACTCCCCACAAACTTTATCAGAAACAACACTGACACCGGTTGACTCGAGACACTGAGACGGACACGATGTCTCATTAGAAAAGAAGGCATCAGACCCTCACAGCAGCTCAGTCCGTCAAACCGTCACAACCACAGGACTCAGTGTTCACGAGCTGGTCTGGAGCAGTCTGGACTCAGCTCAGGGTCTGTGGCCCAAATCCTCATTGATGTTCCAGAGCGAGGAAGAAGCTCAGTGATAGAGGGCAACATGCAGGAGGGAGGCGTAGTGAAGTCCATGCAGCTGATAAAAACTACATCATGTCTGTCTGCAGTCCATGAGCCTGCCCCCCTGCCCCCGTCAGTCAGTCCTTCTGAGAGTGACAGTAGCATGGCCTTCTGGGTACATCCGTGAATAAGCCTTGGCTCGAGAAGTTTAGAGAGATACTAGAGACGTGTGAGTGTATGTGCACGTCTTCCATTTCAGCCGAGTGTCAGAGTGAGTGTGTGTGGCGTCCACTTTGTGTTTGGGTATGTTCACGTCATGTAGGACAAGGACTGACACACAATGTCTTTCACTCACACACCACAGCCACACATGGAAATGAGGAAGAGGAGCATGAGCAGGAGGAAGAGCAGTGTTGGCACCTCCAGAAACCTTTGCATGTGACTGCCCCCCCTCCTCCCCCCATTCTACCCCCACCACCAACAGTCCCTCCCCCTCCCATCCCAAAGCTTATATGAATGGGCCACCGGGCATACCCAGGAAGTTGGGCGCACCCATGGCCATGGGAGGGGGCGCCGTTGAGCCGCTCCAGTGCACCTTCATGTGGTGCCTCAGGTTGGACTTGGAGGAGAAGTGCTTATCACAGTGCTGGCAGGAGAACGGCTTTTCCTTGGTGTGAATGCGGCGGTGGCAGATGAGTTGTGTGGACACACGGAAGGACTTGCCGCAGTCCGGGCACTGGTAGCGTTTGGGCTCTGTGTGAATCCGACGGTGGTTCTTGAGGGACATCAGGTTGGGGAACTCTTTCTGGCAGGAGTTGCAGAAGTAGGTCCCAGTCTTGTGACTGTTCTTGTGGTTGAGGAGGGAGCTGGCGTGGCGGTAAGACCGCCCACACTGGTCACAGACATGGGACTTAATGACCTCACTGCTGCCCCCACGACTGCGGGCTTTTGCGACGCTGCCTGGGTTGAGTCCTTGCTCTTGCATCAAGGTGATGTCCAGGCCTGACCCCCAGCCCAACTCCTGGGAGCCCCCTGGTCGGGGCTGCTGGGCTCTGGGCTGGCGGGGCTGTGGTGTCTGGCCATGGGTGATCTCCATGTGGAGTCTGAAGCTGGACTGTGTAGGAAAGGCTCGTTGGCAGGACCGGCATGTCAGCTCCCGTTGCTTCTGGTGGACTCGGCGGTGGTTGTAGAGCTGGGAGGAAACACGAAAGGCCTTGCCACAATCATGGCAACGGTGGCGCCGTGTCTCAGAGTGGATACGGCGGTGGTTTTTCAGGGCAAGCAGGTTGGAGTAGGTCTTGAGGCACACAGCGCAGTGGTAGATGCCGACGGTGTGGGTGTTCTTGTGGTTGAGGAGGGAGCTGGCATGGCGGTAGGAGCGGCCACATTGATCACATCTGTGCAGATACAAAGACGTAAAACAAGAGGTGGGTGGGGGGGGGGGGGGGGGGGGGGGGGTAGGAAGGGGAGGAGGACCAGAAGGAAAGAAAAAGAGATTAGCAACGGAAGGCGGTTGTTTGTTTTCATTATTCTAGCCAACTTAATCTCAGGTTACTGGTTACCACTTTATTTTTCAGAATCACTGAAACATTTTAACTAGTCATCATCTAAGATGTTGTACATACAGGTATATGATCTGAAATCCGGCTTTAAGCTTTTAAAGAAGACTATAACAAAGTGGTGTACCAATTAAAGTTATGATTGCTAGATAGGTCATAGGGAGAGGGCTGCCGGGTGGGTGAGGAAGGAAGGGACATGGGAGAAACTATGGACTAAGTGGGATTCACGTAGGGAACTGGGAGGTATCTGCTGCTCCCTGCACTGCACAAATGGCCACAAGCTTCAAACAGCTTCTTTCACATCTGAGAACAATTTCCTGACACTTCACCACCTTCTTTTGGGTGATTACTGGTTCTGAATATAGGATGCAAACCAATCAAACATACCCGAAGAACCTCAATCATGTCCGACTGTAGTTGCGTGCAGCAACTGTGCAGTAGTAAAGAATCCATGAACCTCTAGACATGGGCAGTGCAGCTAGCTCCAAATACTTCCTAATTCTTCCTGTGACTTCAATTTGCCAAGACAATCGCAATGTCCCATCACAGTACTGCAGCGTATAGGCTAATAAATGGCCAGTAAATTTATTCTAACTAAAGAAAACAAACACACAAATAAAAAACTACAGTCAACATCAGAGCAAGAGTGAGGAACACACAACATCAATGCTTAAGATTTTGCTAATGTGCTACACAAACAATTCTACAAATCTGTGACAAAATGTGCTAAGAAAACAGCATGAAAACATTAAACATGTAATGTTTGATTGTAGGTACCCTAAAAAACTTGAGTGTGTGATATATGCTAACTGAAAGCAAACGGGGTTGACTTATCTGGTCTCTCCACTAATTCAATTTGTCCAAACTTCAGAAAAATCCGAATTCCGGCACGCGTATGGTCCCAAGGAAGCCGGATTGGAGATCATATACCTGTAATAGACATGTAGAGATCTAAATTTATCTTCACTACTTTTTTCAACTTCGAAGAATCACAAATAACTAACGAGAACTCACGTGTACCGACATTCTTCGCCCTCTCCCGTGGGTGCAGTGGCCTTCCTCCTGACTTCCATGCCTACCTGATTCTCCCCGCAGCGATGCCTGGCCAGACCGGACCTCCCCTGGAAACTCTTCCCACAGCTGGGGCAGCCAAAGGGGGTAGCACCCTCCTCGTGGACTTTCTGATGGTTGCGGAGGAACCTGGCCAGCCGGAAGGCTTTCCCACATGTGTGGCAGATGTGCTTCTTCCGTTGTGTGTGTATGCGCATGTGGTTCCGCAGCGCCATGTAATTAGTGTAGGGCTTGTCGCAGAAGTTGCACCGGAAGTTGCCTGTCTTGTGGGTGTGCTTGTGGTTCAGCAGCGAGCTTGCATGTTTGTAGGCGCAACTGCACAGGTCACAGGCGTAGGGTCTCTCATCAGAGTCCAGGTCAACAGAACTTCTCTCCATGCTGATGTTGGTGGAGCTGTTGGTGGAGGAGGACGAAGGCAGGTGCTGGGCTGGGCAGTCATGGGCGGCAAGCTCATCAGCCGTAGCAAAGCCTTCACAGCAGCCATCGCACTCAAAATCCATCTGGGCCCCAGGGCCCTGCGGGCCTTTGCACAGGCCGGCTGTAGAGTGGGTAGCTAGCTGTCTCTGAGTGCGGAAGCCCTTCCCACACTCTTGGCAGTTATGCTTCTTCTGGGCAAAGTGGAGACGTAGGTGGTTTTTCATTGCCAGCCTGTTGGGGTACGTAGAGTTGCAAACATTGCAGTGGTACTCTCCAATTTTGTGAAGGTTCTTGTGATTGGCTAGACTGCCTGCATGTCGGTATGTCTTTCCACATTCTTCACAGGCAAAAGGCCGCCGTCCACTTTCAGAAGGGTCAAACTTCTGAGGTCTGGAAGTTCCAGCTGAAGAGTAGGGTTTCTTGAACCCTTGATGGCTGTATTTAACACCCATTGCCTGGCCCTTCGATGACTCTCCTCTCATAGTCTGCATTTGAGATGGGCCTGCCTGCTGGAAGCGGGAACCGTTTGGGCCAGTTCGGACGAGACCTTTGGCCCGATGCTCCTCGTGGAGCCGGAGGTGGTTTATCAGCTGCTTTTGGATCTTGAAAGCCTTACCACATTCCTCACACTTGTGCCTGCAGCAGGGATGGGTAGACAGGAAGAAAAAACAAAAAAATTAAGAAACCAAGTCAAAGTCCTTATAGAGTTGGCAGCGAGAGGATATTGTTACGATCACTCACTATAGTTAAAATCTGAATATATACTGTGGCAGACAGACTTAAGAAAAGCCACAAATCTAAAATAAATTACAAGTGTGGAGAAATGACAAAGATGGAATTAAATAGTAAACTCGACACAATGATTGTCATGGTTAACACAGCAGTTGTTCAGTGTCCAAAGAAGTAAATGTCCAATATTTATCAACAGTTGTGGGACATGTCTTTTGTTTTTGAATTTAGTACAAACCACAGCTACAACTTAACTCATCCACTTGTCATAAAGTGTAACTAAAACATTTCTTACCCTAATGCCAAACTCAGTCACCATTTGAAACATTTCTTTACATATTGGTAAAAATTTGCATTGTCTTTAAAATGTACAAGATTTTGCATAAAATTGCAAAAAAATCTGGGACCTACCTTTTCAGGTCAAAGTGGGTCCTTTGGTGATTCTTGAGAGCCAGCAGATTGTAGTAGCGTTTTTGACAAACCAAGCAGCGAAAAACACCAGTTTTATGTGACTTCTTGTGGTTGAGGAGTGAGCAGGGGTGTCGGTATCCTCGTCCACACTGGTCACACTTGTGGGGCTTGTCACTTTGGTCAACCATAGGCCTACGTCCATCACCACCAACATCACGGCTCCCCCCAGCAACCCCACCACCAACGCCATCTCCTCCAGACATCCCTTTGGCTCCGTTCAGGCCCTGCTTGCTCAGTGAACTGGCCCGATTCTTACCAGGACATAGGTGGGTGATTAGGTGGTGGCGGTCAGCGAAAAACATGCCACAGTCAACACAAATGTGGTTGCGCCCATCCATCTTGTCATTGCCATTAGCTGAGCTGCTTGCAATACTCTGTTGCTGACCATCTGGCCTTTGGGGGCCATGGACCAACTGGTGATTCAGGAGGTCCTGCTTCCTGGAGAAGCTCTGGCCACAGGTAGAGCAGATCATTCTCCAATCCTGTTCCAGGTTGGAAGGTCCTGGTCCTGTTGGGTTGTTGGCGTGGCTACGCAAGTGGCTCCTAAGAGCTCTGAGGCTGGCATAGTGGTTACCGCACACAGAGCACTGATACACTTC
Organism: Pleuronectes platessa; assembly: GCF_947347685.1. Classification (NCBI taxonomy): domain Eukaryota; kingdom Metazoa; phylum Chordata; class Actinopteri; order Pleuronectiformes; family Pleuronectidae; genus Pleuronectes; species Pleuronectes platessa. The sequence continues at coordinate 24,925,307 of NC_070641.1, forward strand.
ACCATCATCCTCGTCACCTTTGTCACTGTTCCCCATTCTCTTTCCTCCGCTTTGGGAGTACTGTCGTTGGCTGCCGCCTTCTTTCAAGGTACTGGAACTTCCAGCAGGCAATGAGGTTCCACTAGAGCTGTGATAGTTCATGTTCCCCATGAAACCATTGGACATGTTGCCTTGTTGCTGTGGCTGCTGGCCATGGCGGGGACACATGTGTGACTTGATGCCTGATACATCTCCATACATCTCACCACAGTCAGCACACACATGTCTGTCAGCCTGACGGTGCGCTGAGTTGCTCTGGGAAAGTGAGCTGCCATCAAAACGATCATGAAACTCAAGAGAGTCCAACCCACTGCTGTGACCACCATCTGGTACAAAGTGGGCAGCATCACCGAGATTCCCTGGCAGCGAGATTGGAGTGGTGGCACCACTGCCTTCCTGGACATAGCTCTGCTGGGAGTCCAGAGTTAGTGGCTCTGGAGATAGCCAGTCATTGCTGTCGTTATTAATAGGCTGGTTTGAGGAACGTCCCTTGTGGCTTCGTAGGTGACTGTGTAGTGCTGCCAGGTGAGGGTACTGCTTACAGCAGATGGTGCACTGGTAGTGGCCTGTCTGATGGCAACGTTTGTGGTTCACGAGGCTTCCTGCATGCCGGTAACTTTTTCCACACTCCCCACACTTAAAGCGGCGCTCTCCATCATCTGGAGAATGGGCCTGGGGCACACGGCCTGCAGAGGGAGAAGATACTGAGCCCTGTGATCCAGAACTTAGTGTGTCAGAGTTGAGGATGGATCCGTCCTGCCCATGGGAAGCAGGGTGGGGATCATGGGTTAAATAGTGGACTTTCAAGGTCTCCAGATCTGGGTGTCCTGCCCCACAGTATGCGCATGTGTAGATGGGATTGTTGACTGGAGGGCCCATGATAGGGTCATAGGGACCTCTTTTCTCAGTGGGCAGGGGCGGCAGAGGCAAAGGGTCCCCCAGGGCTGGTGTGTATGCTGGGGATCGAACTGCACTCAGATTGTGAGGCATGATGCCTGGGAAACTGCGGGGCAGGCCAAGGGAGGGGGAGGCTGTGTTGTGCATCAGGATGTGCTCCTGAAAATCAGCTTTATTTGGCAGGGCTACCTGGCAGAGGTGGCAGAAACACGAGGTGGTGTCTTCGCTCTGGGATGACTGAGTGCCGCTACTGCCACTACCACTGCTGCTCACCATTGATGCCCCGGGAGTCTTGAACTTCGAGTGAGTTCTCTCGTGGCTGTTTAGGGCAGCCAGGTTGCTGAATTGTTTGAAACACACAGAGCACTTAAAAGTTCCTTGTTGGTGACACTTCTTGTGGTTCACCAGACTACCGTGATGCCGGTAGGTTCTGTCACACTGATCGCACTTGAACGGTCTGTCCCAAGCGTCGTCGGATTCAGGGGAGCCTTTTTTTCCGTGTTCCTCTGTCTCGTGGCTTTGTAGGACACTATGTCCCATGCCACTATTATTCAAATGGGAGCGGCCAAACCCGTCGGAGAGGTCCTGGGCGAGACCGTAGTCCCTCTCGTCGTGGCCTGCGTCTTCAGGTACTTCTTCGCTCTCTTCTTCTGTGTGCGCGCTACTGGGAGACAATGTGTGGATACGAAGGTGGTTCTTCAAAGCTACAGCGTTGGGTAGGGTACGGGTACAAACAGGGCACTGGAAGGAACCCACTTCGTGAGACTTTTTGTGATTAGCTAAGCTAGCTGCGTGCTTGTAAATTCGGCCACACTGTTCACACTCAAAACGTCCGGTCTCTTCTTGCTGATAATGTGCTTTCATATGTTCTAGAAGACTTGGAGTACTCGGGCAAACCATATCACATTCTTTACAGGGGTATCCCTTGGCACGACTCATATCATGCATTGCCATAGTACTCTAAAGCAAATCAGTTGGAGGGATTCACGGTTCACAACAGAGCAATGAACAGTGATGTAAGGGGGGTGGAGGAGGAACAGTTGGGCTTAGCTCTTCGGTGGAGGTCAAAGATGGCAGCCAGTTTTTCCCCAAGCACCAGCGCTGGTCCGGCCAATCAGGACCCACCCTCGGAGGTGGTGACCCTATTAGGGTCGGTCTCACTGTGAAGACAAGAACAAAACAGAAACTTTAAGAGTCTTCATTTTAGCTTTAACTTTTAATTAAAAAAAAACAATCAAGTTCATCTGAGAATTTTAACAGACAACAATACCACATTTCTCAAACATGTAAGATAGTGAAACATATTCAACATGCTGATCTTTTTACCTCACTAAGCATTATGTGATTGTATCTTAACTGAAGGATTTCAACACGAGTCACGTTGCACCAGTCACACCTGACAGCCCTCTGCAGGACACACCTTTGTTTACAGTGTAAAGAGGATGACGCTCTGCCCCCCCCCCCCCGAGCTGCGCTGCCCCCCCACCCCCCCAACAGTCAGAAGGTCTCCGACCAGAGGAAGGTCATTTACTCTGTAGCAAATGTCCTCAATTTACACTTTAACAATAAACACCATGACATATCACAGGTTATTAGGGCGTACAGGATGTTTTCTTTGTGATCGTTTTAATTGCTCTGCAGTTAATGAGACACATTAAACCTGCGACACAACACAAGATGTCAGGACATCAGGCTAAAGTGACCAATGATCTGACCTCATTGATTAATAACATAAATATTAAAAATGGTTATCAGTTCGTGTGTGAAGAGGGACAGAGACGAACACACAGCCACAAGTTCTTTTCGCAGATTACGACGTAAGACAATGTTTTGACTTCATTGTGGCAGAAGAAGCGACGCCGTCTATCCAGGAACATAAATATGAATTCAGCAGGTATTGATATAGATCAGTTGTAAGTGTGATGATTAGAAAACAGCAGAGGAGCAAAGTCACTTTTGACCTGCGGAGTAATGGCCTCAATGCAGTGGTGCTGCTAAAGGCTTTTCACGCAGCTTGTCATTCATGCTTCTCAAAGGGCGACGCACAGAAGGGGCCCGTGAAAACCCAGAGGCATGCCCCGGCCTTTAGGAGGGCCAGGAGGGGCCACCTTGATACAGTAAAGGCTGAAATCTGAGTTAGTCCTTTTAAGCTTTAGGTACAGCCTATACGCCTAACCTTATTTTGTTTATTACAGCACACTTGAAATAACAACATTCTATAATACTTTTAAGTACTTTCTAAATAGCAAAGGGAGTTCATATTTATGTGACTGATTCTATAAACAGATATGAATCCATGAAAAAGCAGTGATGTGCCACAAAATTGTGGATGTGATACATTGAAATAAATCGTTGTGCATTTGAGTTGTTGACACGTGAGACTAGTGAGGGTTCAGACCTCTGGTATCAAGATTATCTATTATTCAGTCATTTGTGTAATTTGGTAGAAACACAAATGCACCTGCTGAAGAATAAATAAAGTAATATGTAAAGTTGGAGCTGGGAGATAATTAAAATGTGTTAGTGCACGTTACTACACACAGTCAATTTACAAGTCACTAATCAGATCAATAGTTCTCAAAGAACCAGAGTGATTTAAATGAGTCAATGGCTGAGACAGCTGTAACAAGATCATCTGTAATCTGTACCAGATTACACCAGGCCACCATGTTAATCTGCTCTGACACACACACACACACACACACACACACACACACACACACACACACACACACACACACACACACACACACACACACACACACACACACACACACACACACACACACACACACACACACACACACACACACACACCTCTGAAAGACTTTCCATATTTCCTTATAAAGGTTCTCTGGGAAAATACTGCATAGGTGTGTGGGGGGGGGGGGGGGGTGAGAGGTAGAAGAAGTCAAAGGGGAGGGAGTTGTGTGGGAGGGTGGTAGCTGGAAGCCTGTGTCCATCTTTTTAGACATTACCTGCAGATAAAGTCTGGAGAATTTGGTCCGGACTTTACCTGCAACAGGAAGTTTTCTGCACGGACTCGTTCACATTCTTCAGGTGAGCGGTGGAGCAGCAGACAGAGACAGGAAGTGATGTATTAATTGACAAGCATATGAATTTTCACTGTGAAAAAGCAGAGCCACAGACATAGATGTCAAGATTTTGGTTTTAAGAGCCGCCTCCTGTGTCATGTGCTGGAGAAAGAACTCCCATGATCTCTGCAGTGGAATTCATGTTCCTCTGCCTCTGTGTGCTGCACCTTCACCAGAACAACACCTTGTTCATGAGGGAAAGACAAACTCCGGAGAAAGTCTCAGTCCTGACGACATCGGATATATTGACATAAATCAAACAGGTGATATTCTACTGGAGGTTTGTTGTGTCCGACACACCAGACATCACAAATCATCCAGATGTTTGTATGAAACACTTTGGATTTTAATCCCAACAGAGATTCAAATTCAGAAATTACTTTGTCACATTATAATATTTTTCAATTTAAAGTCTTCACATTCAGTTACTGTGACAAATGTGTAATCTGTATGTGGAAGAGTGTAGACGAAAGTATTTTGCAGTGGAAAGTATTATTTCACAGAATAAATGAAAGGAAAGATGTTTATTACACACACATCTCTTGATCGAGCTTTAACAATCAATAAAATTATTTAATACCTGCACATGTGAATATCTTTAATTATAAACTGAACATTGATGTTTTGGGACTCTGACCGACAACCGACTCTTTTTCCTCCAAAATGTAATCATACATGTTATTATTACACATCAGTAGCGGATTCCCTGATAATAATTAATTGTTAAATATAGTTTATGTCATTCTGTAAAATGTCACTTTAATTTCCATTATTTCAGAGTAAGCTTGAATTAAACATCAGCATGTTCATAACATGACACAAATATCTCCCTTACACAAAGTTGCACTTTGCACATATTCACATCAGAGCCGCGGTGGTTGATTACTTTGTACTGGAGTTGAATAGAAACATCTAAACAGCAGCTGAGCACACTGGTTAGTTTTAAACTTTAAAACCTGTTTAATCCACACGAGACGCACTGATGTGATCGATCATCGTTTGGATCAGCAGCCAATCATCGTCCTCTCTGCTCATGTAAACAGCTTCATACAAACAGCAGGAAACACGTTTATTCTCCACAAACATCTGAGACCGTGGATCCTCCTGCGGCTCCTCCTCGCTCCATCAGGCCGAGGAGGAGCCGCAGGACTCCCTGACCTTGGCCCGTCTCCTGTCGGTTCAGCCCCAGCACGGAATCCTCGGGACAAAGCGGAGGATCGCCGCCGACATTTCCTTCTACCGACCCCCGATTTACCCGCAGGAGTGACATCCGAGCCCCGGCCGGCCGTGGAAGGGAACCGAGCGCGATTGTGATCCACGAACAGCCGCGTCGTTTCAGCCATGATGCTCCACGCAGAGCGCGACTGAACCTGCGGCCATCAGCCACTTTCACCGAGACCCCATCTCCATCGGAAAATGGCTTTCGATCAGCGAGCCATTTTCCCCCATGCTAACGAGCTAGCGTCGCTTTCTTACCTCCACACAGCCCGTACGCACATCGGCTACACCCAGCGACCGGGAAGCGTCCGGCCGCTGGAAACACGACGCGGCCGCACGGAGGGAACCACACGGAGCGATCCGCTCCGTCACGGCCGAACGATTCGTGAATAAAACGGGGAAAACAGACACGGCCGAGCTAGCGTTAGCATTAGCACATGGCTAGTTAGCGCCCTCCCCCCGCCATCAGAAGGTTTCACAACTAAATAAAAACATAACAATCACGCAGCTGCGTTGATTTAAACACGCACGTGTGGATCCACACCGCACCCACACACCGCACCCACGCCGCCCGCAGGTGAAGCTGCGGCCGCCGCGAGGGCTCCTAGAGGTGTGCGCTGCAGCTAGCATTAGCATCCCGAGGCTAATCCTGAGCTACACAAAGATGTGGACAAACACACCGCGGCCCCGCGCACACAAACCTCGGTGTTATGCCGAGAACCGCTCCTCACTCACCCCTCTGATGGCCGCTGTGGCCGCCGGGTGGACGATGCACGGCGCGGAGCTGCAGAATGGGCACGTTTCACGGATTAGACATGGTTCTTTATCTCTCCTCCTCCCGCTCCACCGCAGACTCCGGGTTCTCGGGTCTTTCCCCTCCGCCGCTCAGACACTCACTTCCTGCCGCTGCTAGCGGAGCGCACACGGCAGCGCGTCACTGTGCGCAGCTGCAGCAGCGGCGCGGCACCGCGCGGCAGAGCGGCAGAGCGGCAGCGCGGGTTTCCGCGCGTTGCAGAGAATAACCGAGACAGATGAAGACGAAGAGGAAGAAAATGATGATGATGAAGAAGAGGATGATGAAAATGATGAAGATGTTGATGAAGAAGAAGATTATGATGATGGTGATGAAAATGATAATGATGAGGAAGATGATGATGATGAAGAAGATGATTAAGATGTTGATGAAGAAGAAGATTATGATGATGGTAATAATGATGAAGTAGATGATGATGATGATGATGGTAATAATGATGAAAATGATGATGAAGTAGATGATGATGATAATTATGGTGAAGAAGATGATGATGAGGAAGATAATGGTGATGAGAATGATGATGATGCTGAAGAAGAAGATGATGGCGGTGATGATGATGAAGAATTGTCTTTTTGATTATCATTTTGATTCTATATAATAAATATTTTATATTAATAATCGTAATTGTTATGATTAATAATAATGAATATTATTATCAATATGCTGCTAACATATATTACATGTATACGTTTATACACATTATTTACCACATAATCATTGTAAATTAGGTTTATAACAGTAAATAATATTATTAAATTAAATATCACATCAATTAATTATTAATAGTATTATTCATGTTCTTTTCCATTCTATATTTCCCTTAACTGGCAGTACAGCGCTGCACTACATTTCCCAGGGTACTTTGCGTTAGTACAGACGTCATCAGTCCTCGTCTGAATTGTAGCGTTTCCCACTTTGCGCCGCGTCGACTTGTTGTGATATTTGTGCGGGTTCCTCGTGACTGAGCAGCAGAATGGATCCAGTGGAGGTGAGCTTCTTCATCCGAGTCCAGCTGCCCAGTGAGCGGGCTGCGAAACCAGTGGGCTGCGAAACCAGTGGGCTGCGAAACCAGCAAGATGAAATGTGCTGGTTGGGCGCTTTGTCTTCTTCTCCTCCTTCTTCTCCTCTACGGTCGTTTTCATCGTTTTTCTGACTTCATTTTAACTTTATGACAAAACATAAAAAGCCATGATGAATCATTTATTGATTATCTGAGATAGCTGCAGATTCATTCTGTCTGATCGACTGATCAACTCCTTTGATCATTGATGAGCTCCTGTTATTGGAACGACCAGCAGGTGGTGCTGCAGTGTGTTATTTAAATACTTATATTTACATACTGTGTATATATATATATATATATATATATACAGACTTTATAGAGCGGGTCCTCTCTGCGGAGGCAGCCATGTTTTCTACAGTAGCCCAGACTGGACAAACTAAACCTTTTGAGTTTCTAGGACTTCTGAAGCTATCGCAGGTTCTCTTTCATGTTTGGAGGGGCGGGGGGGGGAGCGGGTTGAGGAGCGTTCAGCTGCAATATGAAACTTCACCACTAGATGTCACTTCATTCTACACACTGAACCTTTAATGTGGTGTAATAACATGGTTCACAAGAGAGGTGCTGTTTCTGTTTCAGCTCCTCCACATGTCCGTCTTCTCTCAGAGCTTCTCTCCCTGCGGCCGCTTCCTGGCGGCTGGAAACAACTACGGTGAGATCGCCCTCTTCAGGTGAGACTGAAAGTTACACTGGAGCTGAAGCTGCGAGGTTGTGTTGATCTGTTAAATAGTTGTTTTGTTGTTTCAGTCTGTCTGCAGCTCTGAGTCCAGACGCCACAGCACTGAGTCAGAAACCTGTTCTGACCTTCACAGGCGAGTCGTCCTCTTCCTCCTCTTCCTCGTGTTGTGACGTCAGATACCTTCATGACTAATGAACGGATGAATTCGGTTGTTTCAGGTTTGACTTTGTTCTCTCGTCGTCTCTTCAGCTCACGAAGGTCCGATCTTCTCTCTTCTCTCCACCGACTGTTTCCTGTTGAGCACCGGAAACGGAGAAATCAGCGCCTGGAGCTGGACTGAACTCATCAAGAAGGTAACTATATATTAATAAATAGATAAATATAGATTTTTACAGTAGGTTAGCTGTTCAGCATATGGTGATTTAGCCCGATAAGTGCAAAAGCTTCATAGGACTGAGAATTTAACCGGAAGTTACCTGATAACCATGAATCCTGCTTCGTGGTTCAGTAGAAGAGCTCCGTCCACGGACCAATCAACTTCTCTGAAACATGACATGACCATGTTCACGGCGTGCTCCCTCCGAACATGGTGCGAGGTGCACACCTGTCGAGATTACATGTGTAGTCGATGCAACAACGCGTCTAGACGCTTTGTGTTTGACGCAAAAATTGCAAACGCTCTAGTAACATCTGCCGCTCAAGGTGAATTATTTAAACTCGGGAATCAAATTTCCAATCAGCTCTGAGAAGGAATCTCAGCGGCTGAGTCCTGGCATCGATCGGACCGGTCCCTGCTCGGCCTCAGCGTGGAAACAACATGGAGACCAAGCCCCTGAGCGTCAGCGACTGTGAACCTCAGAGTGAACCAAGGGAGCAACACACAACAACTCTTCTCTGGTGAATCCACAACACGTCCACCACAGCGTCTGGATCACCTCAGCCAGAACTTCTCTACCGGGGAGAACAGGAAGTTCAAGAAGTTCGGTGTGAACTCCACTTTAGAGGATCCCTGCAGCTGCTGTGGATTGTTGGTCTACTTCCTCCTTTACACTTTATTTGTGTGTGTTTTTCCTGCAGCTGAGCTTGAAGACAACAGGGTTTCAGCTAAAGGGACTGAAACTGTCGGACACACAATGATAACACATGTAAATGACATGTGACCTTATATTCAGATCTGCTCTTGTTCATGAACAGTTTTTAGAAACCATCCCAGATGTTTTACCAGCTGCTCTTCCTGCAGTCAGCAGCTGGAGCTGTTTCTTTTCTTCTGGATGTTTGTTCTGCTCAGATTTTCATTATACAAAACTCCACGTCTCTGATTGGTCATATGCAGTAAACCCCGCCCCCTCAGATCTTGATTTAAATTGATTTAATTAAAGGTTCAGTGTGTAGAATGTAGTGACATCTAGTGGTGACGTGCCATATTGCAGCTGACACCTCCTGTAACTCTGAATGTTTGTTTCCTCAGAACGTCAAACCTCTGTGGACGAAAAGACCAAACTACAAGTGAGACACATTACAGCAGGACACCCGTCTGTCCCTCTGTCTGTTCCTCTAACTGTCTGTCTGTCCCTCTGTCTGTTCCTCTAACTGTCTGTCTGTCCCTCTGTCTGTTCCTCTAACTGTCTGTCTGTCCCTCTGTCTGTTCCTCTAACTGTCTGTCTGTTCCTCTAACTGTCTGTCTGTCCAACTGTCTGTCGGTCCCTCTGTCTGTTCCTCTAACTGTCTGTCTGTTCCTCTGTCTGTTCCTCTAACTGTCTGTCTGTTCCTCTAACTGTCTGTCTGTTCCTCTGTCTGTTCCTCTAACTGTCTGTCTGTTCCTCTGTCTGTTCCTCTAACTGTCTGTCTGTCCCTCTGTCTGTTCCTCTAACTGTCTGTCTGTCCCTCTGTCTGTTCCTCTAACTGTCTGTCTGTTCCTCTGTCTGTTCCTCTAACTGTCTGTCTGTCCCTCTGTCTGTTCCTCTAACTGTCTGTCTGTTCCTCTAACTGTCTGTCTGTTCCTCTGTCTGTCCAACTGTCTGTCTGTTCCTCTGTCTGTTCCTCTAACTGTCTGTCTGTCCCTCTGTCTGTTCCTCTAATGGTCTGTCCTTCCAACTGTCTGTCTGTCCCTCTGTCTGTCCCTCTAACTGTCTGTCTCTCTCTCAGGTCCAGTCTTGAGATTCCTGAGATTAACTCGATGGCGGTTCAGTCCAGAGTGAGTTCAGACATGTTTGTTTAGTTTGAAAAAAAGCTCAGTCTGTTGTTGAATCATTGTTGTCGTTATTATTATTATTATTATTATTATTAGTAGTAGTAGGGGGGTCAATATTATATTTAGTTATTATTGATGTGATGATGTGTTTCAGGACAACAGTCTTGTCATCGGTGGAGGAGACAACAACGTCCACATCCTGGACCTGGAACACGGAGTCTTCAAGGTGTGTCTCTTTAATCACATGAAGACAGTCACATGTCAATAACGTCATGTAGGACGTGTTGTCTGTCCTCTTCAGTGTCAAACGTTTCACCTGGAGAACCTCTCTGTCCTCAGTCTGTCCTGCAGGGTCACACGGACTACGTCCACTGTGTGAGTGTGAGGGAGCGGGAGGCGGAGGTCCTGTCGGGGAGTGAGGACGGAGCCGTGAGGATCTGGGGTGAGTGATGGGGGACGGAGGACGAGTGTCCTGTTTTCAGCAGAGAGCAACAGACTGTTTGAAGAACTGCTGTTTTTGTCCTTCAGACAGCAGGACCGGACAGAGTGTCCACTGCATCGAGGTCTACAAGTACGAGGTGAGAGCGCCGCTGTTTCCTGTCCTCGTCCTCGCTGTCCCGTGTTGACCATGTTGTCCTCCCTGTCCCCTGTTGACCATGTTGTCCTCGTCGTCCCGTGTTGACCATGTTGTCCTCGCTGTCCCGTGTTGACCATGTTGTCCTCGCTGTCCCCTGTTGACCATGTTGTCCTCCCTGTCCCCTGTTGACCATGTTGTCCTCGCTGTCCCCTGTTGACCATGTTGTCCTCCCTGTCCCCTGTTGACCATGTTGTCCTCGCTGTCCCCTGTTGACCATGTTGTCCTCGCTGTCCCCTGTTGACCATGTTGTCCTCCCTGTCCCGTGTTGACCATGTTGTCCTCCCTGTCCCCTGTTGACCATGTTGTCCTCCCTGTCCCCTGTTGACCATGTTGTCCTCGCTGTCCCCTGTTGACCATGTTGTCCTCGCTGTCCCCTGTTGACCTCGCTGTCCCCTGTTGACCATGTTGTCCTCCCTGTCCCCTGTTGACCATGTTGTCCTCCCTGTCCCCTGTTGACCATGTTGTCCTCCCTGTCCCCTGTTGACCATGTTGTCCTCGCTGTCCCCTGTTGACCATGTTGTCCTCGCTGTCCCCTGTTGACCATGTTGTCCTCGCTGTCCCGTGTTGACCATGTTGTCCTCGCTGTCCCCTGTTGACCATGTTGTCCTCCCTGTCCCCTGTTGACCATGTTGTCCTCGCTGTCCCCTGTTGACCATGTTGTCCTCGCTGTCCCCTGTTGACCATGTTGTCCTCGCTGTCCCGTGTTGACCATGTTGTCCTCCCTGTCCCCTGTTGACCATGTTGTCCTCCCTGTCCCCTGTTGACCATGTTGTCCTCGCTGTCCCCTGTTGACCATGTTGTCCTCGCTGTCCCCTGTTGACCATGTTGTCCTCGCTGTCCCGTGTTGACCATGTTGTCCTCGCTGTCCCGTGTTGACCATGTTGTCCTCCCTGTCCCCTGTTGACCATGTTGTCCTCGCTGTCCCCTGTTGACCATGTTGTCCTCCCTGTCCCCTGTTGACCATGTTGTCCTCCCTGTCCCCTGTTGACCATGTTGTCCTCTGCAGAGCTGTGCTCGGCCTCAGTTCGGGAAGTGGATCAGCTGCTTGACCACCGACTCTGACTGGATGGTAAGAAAACACACGATGTGTTCAAGTCCTCCTGGAAAAATCGAACATTGCAGCTGTAAAGATATTTTCACCACAAGAGCAGATTTTCAGCGTCTCTGAAAGCATCGTGTTTTCATGAGGTCACGTGATGTCCTCATACGTGGACATACCTTTTTTTTAAAGAAAAACAAGGATTCTGAATTTCTGTGTCGAACTTTCGTTTCACGTCATTTTTAGCTTAAACGAAAGTTTGATCAAATGCTTACGTGTAAACAGATTTTGTGACGTGTTGTCTCCTCCGTCCTGCAGCTGTGTGGCGGAGGTCCGTCTCTGTCTCTGTGGCACCTCCGCTCTCTGTCTCCAACCTCCATCTTCCCTCTGACGGGCTGCCAGCGACAAGCCGCCTTCCACCAGGACATGGTGAGACAACTCGTTAAGGACCTTAAGGACAATACTTTGTCACAGCTCCATCTAGTGGCCACAGGAAAAACCCAGCTCAAGACTTTATGATGGCGTCTGCTGCGTTTCTCCATGACACAGGAAGTTACTGCTACTTGACTGCACAGTCGATGTGTTGGCTTCACGACAAGTTCAGTGGGCCAGAATCGTTCTATGGTGCCCCCTACAGGGTTCCTGTGGTCATGAAAAACCTGGAAGTCCATTGTTCAAAACGTGTGTGAACCCATTTCAAGTGTCTTCTGTGCGAGGACCAAGATGAAGCTGCTATGAATCATGATGTCATGGAGTAGAATCCTGAGGGACAAAGTGTGTGTGTGTGTGTGTGTGTGTGTGTGTGTGTGTGTGTGTGTGTGTGTGTGTGTGTGTGTGTGTGTGTGTGTGTGTGTGTGTGTGTGTGTGTGTGTGTGTGTGTGTGTGTGTGTGTGTGTGTGTTAGATCCTGGCGGCGGGTGACGGTGCGTTCGTGTCTCACTGTCGGCTGGGGGGGGAAGTCAAAGCTCAGATCCCGTGTTCTCTACAGAGCGTCAACACGCTGCAGCTCAACGCCAACAGCGCCGAGCACCAGGTGAGTCGCTGGTCATGTGATCCTCCATCGGAAATACAGTTCATATTCTAGTCAACACCTGATTAACTGTGTGTGTGTGTCTCTGTGTGTAGGTGCTGACAGTCGCAGGAAGCAGTGACCACATCGACGTGTTCACCAACCTGTCGTACAAAGCCTTCTCACTCAGCTTCTGAACCCACACTCTCTCTTTTACTAAATAAAAACATGTCACTGAACCAGACTGTGAATAAAGTTTCTCCTCTTCTTCATCTCCTGTGGTTTAACAGCAGCGACTCAGGGATCAGCGCCACCTGCTGTTAATCCATCGACACAGTTTGTTAGATGAAACTTCACTGACAGGTACAGATTACTTAACTTAATGTTAAACATTAAATAAATGTTCCTAATTAAATCAACTCCGTTCTTGCCTGGATCTTGAGGATAAACTCTGATTTTTAATAACTTCAGTGTTATGAACTGATCTCAGTTCAGCTTCACTCTTCAGCTGGTTGTCTGTGACTCTGTCAGTTGCTCTCACAGCAGATGGAACCCACTCAGGGAGAGAAGGAGGAAACTTTCTCTTGTTCACTAGATCTGAAGTTTTCAGAGGAAGCAGCTCGACTCGGCCAATCAGAGACGAGTCAGAGACACTGAGTCTTAACTGGATCCAATCAGCTGCTCTGACGACACGTGAGATTCTGATAAAAACCATCAACACTGAAGGAAGAAGACTACAACTCCCATCATCCCTCACTGCTTCAACATAACGTTCAGTGTTCTGACTGGCCCCCTAGTGGCAGAAGACGACATGTGGTCCACACTGAATCCAATGAATTAAAACGGACTTCAGGATAAAAAAAGAAACATTTTTATTCATGAAACAAAACTAGTTTTATTTTGAAAACCAAAGCAAAAAGAAAAGACTTTTGATACAAAACTCCAGTTCACAAAGTGACGCGTTGAGGATCCGGGACGTGGATCAGGTCCCCTTGGATTCTGAAGCTCCAGTCCGACACGTCCACGTGTTTGAGAAGCGTGTGCACGAGGCAGAGATCACATGACACCCGGAGTCACAACCACAGTCTGTCTCCTGAAGCCTCACAGGAGGTTCCAGTCCCGTCGGAAGGATCCAGAAGTTCTGATGTGGCCCTGGAACCCGGAGGGACTGGGCGGGGCCTCAGGCTGCAGACAGACAGGCCTGGCGGACGCTCTGGGCCCAGGTGCTGAGCAGCTCCGTCACCGAGTGCTTGTCCGGCAGCTGCAGCAGCTTGGACGTCATGTTCCTGTGCACCGTCTGCAGGAAGCTGTTCACACCTGAGACACATCACCACAGCCTTTCAGAATAAAATTCATTTCACATAGATATACGTGTCATCATGGAAAAACACCTTTCATTTAGAGACATATATACACGCTGCTTAAAACAATGAAGGGAACACGTCACAGTGTAAAGTTCAGCTTAGAAGAACCAGTGGTTCTGAACCAGTAGTTCTGAACCAGTGGTTCTGAACCAGTTTCTCTGATCTGGTGCAAATCAAAGTAACAACAGGTGAAATGGAGGCAGAAGCAGGATGAGTTCTTAACGTGGTGTCCACAGACAGCTGCTCTCTGCTCCTCCTCCCTGACTCCTCCTAGTTCTGGGTTCTGCTCCTCCTCACTGCTGGTAGCATGAGGAGCTACCTGCTTCTCCATCAGGCTGCACAGGTAGTCCAGCTCCTCCAGGAGGACACATCCATACCTGTGGTCACAAGAAGGTTTGTGTCCAAAGACCCTGGAGGAGACACCAGGAGACCTGGACAGTAGAAGAGCATGAACCCAGCAGCAGGTATCTGCTCCTCTGTGGAGGGGACACCAGGGGACACCAGGATACACCAGGGGACACCAGGGGACACCAGGGGACACCAGGGGAGCGGGACAGGGCTGTATTATAAGTTGGATCAGTCTATGGTTTCAGTTTGATACTGGGATGTTCAGTTTGGTTTTGAATCCAGTCCTCAGTGGGTTGATGGTTTTAGTTTCCACTGGTCGTTGTAACGAGTTTATACTTGAATCATTCATCAAGATCTGATGCCGGTGTTCCCTTAGTTTTTTTAAGAAGTGTATTATTATAGAACGGGAAGATGGAAGTGGGCGTCTCACCGTACAGCTCGCCGTCGTCGGCCCAGTGCGGACTCTGCTCGGGATAATCAGCCGGAACGCTGAGCTGCAGGGGGGGCACGCTGGGCAGGTTCTTATCATCTGACAACACAACAAACATATTAACACAACCTGTCAACATGTGAGCGACACCTCGTCCCGCACGTGGACGGCCTCCTGGCTGATGCGTCTCACCCAGTTTGCAGATGAGGTGCACGGTGCCGTTGTTGCTGCAGAACGAAGGATCCAGGCTGACCAGGAACTTCACGTCGAGGCGCGCCACCTCCCCCTGCAGGATGTTGGGGATGGTCTGCCGCTCCTCGTCCTCGTGTTTCCTTTTCCGAACGCAGACGCTGGGGCCCCTGAGGGACAGAAGAGCAGCCGCTGACACCTGTGCTTCAGTTCAACCCGTGGGGCTGTGCTGTGGGAACCTACATGATGTGGGGGCCGTGGATGGCGGTCATGGCGGGGGCGAAGGTTCTGTACAGCGAGTGGTTGAAGACTGGCGAGCGGATGTTGGCCATGACGGCGTCCAGCAGCGGCTGACACAGGTATTGCTGCTTGGTGGCCACGGGCGGCGGGGGGGGGGGTCGGCTGAAACAACAGGGAGACGGAGCGTTCGGACCCACAACTCAAATAATAAAAATACACACAACTCTCAAAACATATCTGAATATTCCCCCTGGTACACATCGCAGAACAAAACGTTAGATACAAAACCAGTGAAAGTGAAAAGACATCTCACCACGGCCATGTCGTTCTTCAGCTTCTCTAAAGCGATTTCACATTTCTGAAGCGTCCTCAGAGGACACCTGCAGGCCAGAGGTCAGAGGTCAGAGGTTAGAGGTTAGAGGTTAGAGGTCCGCGTGGTGAGTCATGGGACCTGCGGTTTGTTACCTGGTGTTTGGATCCGTCAGGATGTTCAGCAAACTCTTCATCTTACTCAGGTCCTTCTTTCTGTCTGTGCAACAACACAAATAATCAATAATGAAAACAGCTGATTTCATCAATAATGAAAACAGCTGATTTCATCAATAATGAAAACAGCTGATTTCCGATCGAGCGCTCACCTTCGTTCTTGTCGATCTTGTTGATCATCCTGCGAAGAGGCTCGATGTACTTGGACAGTTGTTTGAGTTTCTCCATGTACTGCTGGTCCTCCAGGGACGAGGCCCCCACAGGACTCATCACTGAGCTGGGGTTACCTGAGGACAAGGGAGAGGACAGGGGAGGGGACAGGGAGGGGGACATGAGAGGGGACATGAGAGGGGGACAGGGGAGGGGACATGAGAGGGGACATGAGAGGGGGACAGGGGAGGGGTCGGATGAAATTCAGGAAATGTTTTTCAATTTCATTAGCATGGCGAGATACTTTGTTAGCCTAAGCTGTGAGTGTGTGAGTGTGAGTGTGTACCTGGAGTGTTGAGGGGTCCAGGGGACGGGACTCCGTAGTTCTGGGGGGTGCGGGCGTTGGCAGGGCTCTGTGCGGGCTGGGGGGAGGGGCTTGGCTGGAAGCCGCCTGGTGACGGCGTGGGCCCGGAGCTGAGAAGAGGCAGAAAGGTTTTAACTTTCAGATTCTGTGTTTGCACCTGAACTCGTCTCCACTCCTGTTGTCACCTGACTGAGGAGGGGGGCTGCGGTGACGGCTGGGGGGGGGGGGGGCATCGACTGCGGTGTCTGGACCTGAACAGGTGACGGTGATGACATCACTGAATGCTGCTGGACCTGGAGACAGAGGAGCCTTCATCGTTATAAACAGCCAGTGATCATCACAGGGTTCCTGCAGGTTTCAACCAGCTCCATTAAAAACTCTTTAAGATCGATTTCACACAAAGTATGAAGGGAAATGACGATGAAAGAAGAAACAGGTCCCAGAATTACTGACAAAGTAAATGTATTCCTGTAAACATAACAATGACTGAACAGAACAGGGTGTGGACCTGGTTGAGAAGGTTTACAGGTCACAGCTAGCACGACTCTGAACCTCCAGCTGTTTGATCCAACAGGTCCAGAATAAACAAACAGAGTCAGAGACAACTGAGCCTTCAGGTCAATAAGGGTTTGCTTTAGTTTGTCAAACAGGACAAAAGAAATGATCAGAGAAGGAAATGAAACATCCCCCCCCCCCCCAACACTACATGAACCTCTATCTCCTCAGCGCTGCTGCCGAGGACACAGTCTCCTTTTCAATTGTCTCCAGCTCAGCCAACTCCTCAGTGTGTTTGACTGGGAGACGACCTCAGCCTCTTGTTGTTTCTTGTCTGCTTCTCACGTCTCTTGTGTTTCTCTGACTGGGCATTTGATTCTAAAGCCTTCCCCCCCGATGTTCCTAGTTCTACTGTTTAGGGTTAAACCTGCTTCTATTCAACCAGGCTTTGTGGAACCTGCACTTCCACATTAAGTTACACAAGACGTGGACACACTGGTAGAGTGTCCGTCTCTTTTAGCTTGATGCTGTTTGCTCCGTGCGTTTTCAGTTGCTAGACACTGTGAATAAAGGCTGTCTGTGAGCGGGGGTGCACTCAGAGCACAGAGAACGGAGTGTAGCGTGAGACAGAGAGGAAGAGGACAGCTGTCCATCAGACAGAGAGGAAGAGGACAGCTGTCCATCAGACAGAGAGGAAGAGGACAGCTGTCCATCAGACAGGGAGGAAGAGGACAGCTGTCCATCAGACAGGGAGGAAGAGGACAGCTGTCCATCAGACAGAGAGGAAGAGGACAGCTGTCCATCAGACAGGGAGGAAGAGGACAGCTGTCCATCAGACAGGGAGGAAGAGGACAGCTGTCCATCAGACAGGGAGGAAGAGGACAGCTGTCCATCAGACAGGGAGGAAGAGGACAGCTGTCCATCAGACAGGGAGGAAGAGGACAGCTGTCCATCAGACAGGGAGGAAGAGGACAGCTGTCCATCAGACAGAGAGGAAGAGGACAGCTGTCCATCAGACAGGGAGGAAGAGGACAGCTGTCCATCAGACAGGGAGGAAGAGGACAGCTGTCCATCAGACAGGGAGGAAGAGGACAGCTGTCCATCAGACAGGGAGGAAGAGGACAGCTGTCCATCAGACAGAGAGGAAGAGGACAGCTGTCCATCAGACAGAGAGGAAGAGGACAGCTGTCCATCAGACAGGGAGGAAGAGGACAGCTGTCCATCAGACAGGGAGGAAGAGGACAGCTGTCCATCAGACAGGGAGGAAGAGGACAGCTGTCCATCAGACAGGGAGGAAGAGGACAGCTGTCCATCAGACAGAGAGGAAGAGGACAGCTGTCCATCAGACAGGGAGGAAGAGGACAGCTGTCCATCAGACAGGGAGGAAGAGGACAGCTGTCCATCAGACAGAGAGGAAGAGGACAGCTGTCCATCAGACAGAGAGGAAGAGGACAGCTGTCCATCAGACAGGGAGGAAGAGGACAGCTGTCCATCAGACAGGGAGGAAGAGGACAGCTGTCCATCAGACAGGGACTGCTGTCTGTGTGTGTATGTGCATCCACGAGCAACGTGAGTAATCACCGTGTGTTATTAGTTAACTTGCACTGCTGAGGCTGCACGGTCATTATCTCTCTGGGTTCCTCGCTAACAGGAACATAAGACCAGGATGTATATTGTTAATATGGAGGTGTGTAGTCTGCACGTATCTTTTATAGAACCACACGTATTCCCTCCCATCACCGCCCTGCTGTTCATAGGCACATGTTGTGCTGTTGCTAAATGAAAGAACATTAACAGAGAAGTCGTCTGAGCCGAGTTTCAACAGACACACCTGGAGCTGGAAATCAGAACCGGCTAAAAGAAGAAGTTCCTCATGTACAGTCCTCACATCATCCTCACCAACACACTGGGTTCTCCGATACGTTCTCACTGGGGCCTGCAAAGTTATGATGGTTCCATGCTGATTTATTTTCATACGAATTGTTGGGGGGGGGGACTGAAGATAAAATCTGAGACTTTTTAAGATTGATGGGAACCCTGGTAAATACAGGCGCTGAATGCGCTGCGCATGGAATTTCATTTATCGCAGTTTTTAATATCTTTTGAGATACGTTTATGGTTCACGTTGATATCGCGATGATGATATATGGTGCAGGCCTAGTCTTCATATAGTCATTTGTCAAATTCTGAATAAATACCTGTGACATCTGCTGACTTCCTGCTGCGGCTGCGGCTGCGGCTGCAGCTGCAGCCGCAGCCGCAGCATTGGGAGGAGGGATGGAGGGGTTGAGGGGGGCTCTCGGTAACCGGTTTGGAATCGGAATCCCAGGACGAACCAACTTGAAGAGAAGAGACACAGCAGAGAGACGACAGGTGAGGAGACACAGAGGCTGGTGAGGATGAGCCGACGTCTTTTAAAACCTTCAACGTTCTGTCTGTGGTGTCAGGACGACAGGAAGTCTCCTGACAGGACGTCTCTGATCGGAGTCCGAAGCTTCATGGGTTTGTTGTTTCCTTTGATCTGGTAGTTCTGGTTTCACTTTGTAATTTAGAGTCTAAAGAATTCAGTCTGACAAACGTACGTCCTGTCGTCCTCACCTACGTGGGAGGAGTCTACCTACACTTGACTCTGATTGGTTTGTAGACGTCCCTGACGTGGGCGTGTTTTCAGTTGGGGGGGTAGTAGTCTTTCTGTTTCATGTGGTTGCCATGGTAACTGTTTTAGGGATTTCTGTATTTGGTTAATTATTAATAGAAGAACAAACAAGATGTGTAGAAGCAGGACCAAATGGGTTCCTGTGAGTTTCAAGGTGTTGCTCAGGGAACTGATTTAATGGCTTCCTCTCCTACAGGGTCACTTAACACAGGGTTCACAGGACGGGTTTGTGTGTTGTGAAGGTTTTGTGTGTTGTGAAGGTTTTGTGTGTTGTGAACGTAGATAGAGGATCTCTGAGACAGAAGTCTCACACCAGGGGTCTGGGACAGAGATGGCGACAGGAGGCCTGGCCACATCAGAGAGGCTGATTGAGAACCTTTATTACTCTTCAGGAGGAGCTTGCAATGTATAAAAGTGTTGTTTCTCCTCTGTGTCTTTGCTTATTGTATAATATCTTTTCCATGATTTGTACCTTGGGTCAATCTGCAGATGTGAATTAAACTTACAGAAAGATAATTGTATAACTCTGTCTATGTTATGATGTCTTCTATTGGTTAAAGGACTCGTTCTAGTGAACGAGTCCTGGGAACCCCCCCCCCCATCTTTTATAATACTAAGATGATTTATTGTACTAGCTTTTTGATTTGATCACATCTAAGTTGATCCGAGAATCTTTTGTGGACAGATCTGTTTTATAGTGAAATCATAACTGTGGCTCCTCAATTCTTCTCAATTCTTTGATTCCCTCTTTGTGATCAGAAGTTCTGCCGCCGTTCATCAAACATCTGTGCAGAAGACTTTTTCTTCAGAGGTTGTGTTTTAATATGTGAATGATTTCCTTTTTCAAATTCAAACTTTGCAATCGTGTCGGCTGCTTTCATAGTGGAGGACGTGACTGGTCATCACTACTGCTCGAAACTGGTTTTAGTTACTGCTAAAATATTTTAGAAAGGTATTCAGAGAAAATGCAGCAACCACAAAATGTACAGGTGTTTGTATTGGACAGAGAAACGTAAAGCACCAGAGTGCGTTGGCAGCTCACCTGTCCAGGTCCGCCGCCGGCAGCCGCGGCTGCGTTGAGCTGCTGCGCCTGCTGCGCCGCCTGCTGCGCCTGCTGCTGCTGCAGGGCTGCACGAGCCTGCTTAGACACACACAAAGAGAAGCATGCAAGCAGAGGGATGCATGAGCAACACTACGTTATGTCTGAAGACAGTTATGATTGAGGGAAACATTCTTCTACTTTCATCAAGCACTGACCTGAAATCTGCTGAGCTCTCACTGTGTGTAACTGATTCATTTAGCACGATAAGCCTCAGAGACTGAATGAAGGGGAGCGACCTCAGAAACACAGATTTTCAGAAGAGTAAAGTAGTTTCAACTGGACTGAAGCAGTGGGAACATGAGTGTCGTGGAGGCAGCAGAGAAACAAACAGAGGAGGATTTCTGGAGTTTGTCTCTGCTTTTGCAATTAACACTGAGAGGGTCTGATGGTGGTATCATTTACTGATGTCTAAGCAAAGCAGAGTTAGTATTTCAGCATCTGATCTGCCAACGTGCAGACCCATACTCAGCCTCACCTGATAGGCCTGCATCTTGAGCTGGTGCTGCTGCTGCTGCTGACTCAGCGAGTTGTTTGGAACATGCTGAGCAGACGTCATCTGTCCGGGCAGAGACTGAGGCACCATGCCAGGCTGCTGCTGCTGCTGCTGCTGCTGCTGCGAGTGTGGAGGTATCTGACCTGGCTGAGGCTGCCCCTGGGCTTGCTGCTGCTGCTGATGAACCATTTGCTGAATGGACTGAGCTTGAGCTTGAGCTTGAGCTTGAGCCTGAGCCTGAGCCTGAGCCTGAGCATGTTGCTGCTGGAGCTGCAGCATCTGCTGCTGCTGAATCCTCGTCTGGTGCATCTTCAGGCACAGGAAGCAAACATGGGGGTGAAAGGTGATGGGTGAAAGGTACACTGACGTTGGAAATCAATTGAGACATTTTATCACAGAGTTCTAGAGAAAAACTTTGGAATCTGTTGATTCCAGAGAATATGATTTTCTGTCACTTAACTTTCTGAAACTAAAAGCTTTGTAGTTTCTTGGCCAGACGCGGTCGAGCAAAAACGAGCAGCAGAGATTAAAAGCAGTGAAACGGTGAATAGAAATAAAATACCTGGTTCTGCTGCTGCTGATTCTGGGCCTGCTGCTGCTGCTGCTGCTGCTGGAGTTGCTGGTTCTGGTGGTGCTGCTGCTGCTGCTGCTGCTGCTGTTGCTGCTGTTGCTGCTGCAGCTGCTGCTGCTGCTGCTGCTGCTGCTGCACCCTCAGCTGCTGCTGCTGCTGAAACTGCTGCTGGATGGCGGCATTCTGCTGCTGCTGCTGCTGCTGCTGCTGCTGGAACTGCTGGAACTGGATGGACTGCTGCTGCTGCTGCTGCTGCGTCTGCACCATCTGCTGCATCGGCATTTGGCCTGGACCCCCTACTGCAGAGTGAGAGAGAAAAAGATGAGGAGATGACCCAGCCTACGACTGAGAACCGGTCTGAGGAGCTGTGGAGTCTCAACACACTCAATGTGCTAAAGCTGAGACTCAAAGTAAGACCAGGTTGGACATCAAAATATGCAGCTCAGCCGCAGCCATCGCCCCCCCGAAGATGTGAATTCAGAGCAAACACACACCACATGAGGAAACACACTCACTGGATTGTGGGTTTCCAGCCACCCCTGCCATGGCATGCTGACCTATCTGCATCGGCCCCATGGCCCCCATGCCACCCACTGGAGCGCCGGTGGGGCGAGGCCCCATACCAATGTTGCCCGGAACCCCTCCAACACCAGTCAGGTTAGTCAGGGAATTCATGGGATCTAGCAAAAGGGTAGAAAACAGATAATATTATGCAGCTCCAACATGCACAGCAGAAGGGTGGAAGGTAGAGGTCCAGCAGAGGACAGAACAGACCAACAACTAAATGCACTTACCTGAACCTCCAAGAGTCTTCTTGTCTGTAAAGAAGACATGAGTAATTAGTATCTACACCACTGGTAGAAGGCGTCCTCATTTCTGGATGGATCCAGCTTCAAAGTCTAATTACAGGTATTTGTTCTGCGACCCAGCGGTTGGGTTCTAGTCTGTTTTCATACGGTTGATAGAAGTAGAGTCCGATCCGGGTCCCTGTTAGCGCCTGATTAACATGGGTCAGGGGTCAGGGGTCAGTGACCACTTATGATGGGATTTCTCTTCCCCGCTCTATAAGCAAATTAACACAACAAGGGTAAATCCTACACAAAATATATGTATCAGCCTGTGTCTGTGTCACATGTTCCTCAGTCAGCAGCTGCAGGAGTGATGCTGTGTTACAACTGAACTAATGAGCAGGACACGTTTTCATGTGAGCTCTGTGACAGGCTCTCAGCCAGGTCAGAGGTCAGAGGTCAGAGGTCAGGGCTCAGAGGAGGGGATTCAACCCCATCTTCCACCTTCACGTCCGTCACGTGTTAGAAACACGTCCACCCGCTCACTGGGAAGCTTCCACACATTGTCCTGCTGGTTCCTCACATGGACTCACTCTGACATGTTACACACATGTTACCAGGAGGCTGCAGGAGAAGATCCAGAACATGTCCAGAGACACTGACTCAGACATTTGTTCTCACAGACAGAACCTGTAGAACATGTGAGGAACATGTCTGGACCATGTTAGGAACATGTGAGGAACACATCAGGAACATGTAAGGAACGCGTCAGGAACATGTGAGGAACACGTCAGGAACATGTGAGGAACATGTCTGGAGCATGTCAGGAACATGTGGGGACCATATTAGAAACATGTGAGGACCATGTTAGGAACATGTGAGGAACACGTCAGGAACATGTGAGGAATGCATCAGGAACATGTAAGGAACGCGTCAGGAACATGTGAGGAACACGTCAGGAACATGTGAGGAACATGTCTGGAGCATGTCAGGAACATGTGGGGACCATATTAGAAACATGTAAGGAGCGCGTCAGGCACATGTGAGGAACGCGTCAGGAACATGTGAGGAACGCGTCAGGAACATGTGAGGAACGCGTCAGGAACATGTGAGGAACACGTCAGGAACATGTGAGGAACGCATCAGGAACATGTAAGGAACGCGTCAGGAACATGTGAGGAACGCATCAGGAACATGTGAGGAACACGTCAGGAACATGTCAGGAACATGTGAGGAACGCGTCAGGAACATGTGAGGAACGCGTCAGGAACATGTGAGGAACGTGTCAGGAACATGTGAGGAACGCGTTAGGAACATGTGATGAACGCGTCAGGAACATGTGAGGAACGCGTCAGGAACATGTGAGGAACGTGTCAGGAACATGTGAGGAACACGTTAGGAACATTTGAGGAACAGGTCAGGAACATGTGAGGAACGCATCAGGAACATGTGATGAACGCGTCAGGAACATGTGAGGAACGTGTCAGACTAAAGTTCAGGTCTGAAAACAGCAATAATAATCGTGTTCATGATAAAATGTTTAAGGATGAGGTTAAGTACTCGTTGCGTATTCCATTAAATTTGGTGATTTTACATGTTTCAGACTGGGTTCTGTTTCAGTTCATCTAGAACCGGTAGGATTTATTATAAGATCAAATTTTTAGGACAACTTGTAGTTGTGGTTAGGCACTTTTCAGATTATCTTTTGAGTTTTCAGACTTTTCATATCAGCCTGGATTATAAGGTGAAGAATGAACAGTCAGTCAACACATGTATATGACCGTAGATGATGATGCGTGTGGACCTCAGGTCAAATACCTACGGATGTCTCTGAAGTGTATGATCAGCCTCGCCACCAGAGACAAATACTCCTCCTGAAATAGAGCAACACACATTTATACCTTCAGAAAAAAGATATTGAGAATCATTCAGATATCTTATGGGCCACTGAAGTCCAAATGGATCAGACCTCAATGTAAAACCTTGTTCAGAGGCATAAGATGGATTTACATTGTACACTGTATATACTGTTATTACTCACTCTGGATTTGGCTTTGACATAAACGTGGTTCTCCATGTCAATGCTGGACTTGGTGTGTACAGTTCCTGCTTTCCTCATGGCCTCCTCTCTGCAAGGAGCCAGAGACATGTGACCCAGGAGTCGGAGGCAGTATATACAGATTCTGTATAAAGATGATCAGTGACTGTATATAAAGATGATCAGTGACTGTATATAAAGATGATCAGTGACTGTATATAAAGATGATCAGTGACTGTATATAAAGATGATCAGTGACTGTATATAGAGATGATCAGTGACTGTATATAAAGAGGATCAGTGACTGTATATAAAGAGGATCAGTGACTGTATATAAAGATGATCAGTGACTGTATATAAAGATGATCAGTGACTGTATATAAAGATGATCAGTGACTGTATATAAAGATGATCAGTGACTGTATATAAAGATAATAAGTGACTGTATATAAAGATGATCAGTGACTGTATATAAAGAGGATCAGTGACAGTATATAAAGATGATCAGTGACAGTATATAAAGATGATCAGTGACTGTATATATAGATGATCAGTGACAGTATATAAAGAGGATCAGTGACTGTATATAAAGAGGATCAGTGACTGTATATAAAGATGATCAGTGACAGTATATAAAGATGATCAGTGACTGTATATAAAGAGGATCAGTGACAGTATATAAAGATGATCAGTGACTTTATATAAAGATGATCAGTGACTGTATATAAAGATGATCAGTGACTGTATATAAAGATGATCAGTGACTGTTTATAAAGATGATCAGTGACTGTATATAAAGAGGATCAGTGACTGTATATAAAGATGATCAGTGACTGTATATAAAGATAATAAGTGACTGTATATAAAGAGGATCAGTGACTGTATATAAAGATGATCAGTGACTGTATATAAAGATGATCAGTGACTGTTTATAAAGAGGATCAGTGACTGTATATACAGATGATCAGTGACTGTATATAAATATGATTAGTGACTGTATATAAAGATAATAAGTGACTGTATATAAAGATGATCAGTGACTGTATATAAAGATAATAAGTGACTGTATATAAAGAGGATCAGTGACTGTATATAAAGAGGATCAGTGACTGTATATAAAGAGGATCAGTGACTGTATATAAAGATGATCAGTGACTGTTTATAAAGAGGATCAGTGACTGTATATACAGATGATCAGTGACTGTATATAAAGATGATCAGTGACTGTTTACAAAGATGATATAAACAGATGCTCCGGAAGTTACTATAAGAAAAGTTCTACACAAACAATGCAGCTTATAACTATGAGGTACCTTGTTGGGTTCAGAATGAATGTGAATCATTATATAACTATGTAAACAGCTGTAAATGATGCTGTTACTAATGTAGCTTTATCAATATGATAAACTCCTCTTTAGTAATAATATAATATATTATAATACTGTGTTGCACATGTGTTAATAACACTGAATATAACGCGCAGAGTTGATCTGAGGCTTTTCTCAACTCGTTCTAAACAACCCAGGCTCGACGCTTTGACGTGACGCTGTATGCAGCCGTGCTAATGTTAGCTTAGCTGCCGCTGTTAGCCGCAGCTAAGCTAACGGAAGAAAAAGCAGAAAACCTCACATCTGAGCCACAACTTTCTGTCTGAACTGCGGACTCCTCCAGTCACTGTCCGGCCCCGTCACCTCCATCTTCTGTCTTCTTTCTTCTGCTCAGACCTGCGGACTCCGGGCTTCCTTCCGCTCTCGGTAAGATGGCGGCTGATAGCGCCGCCTGGAGGACGCCTGCTTCCGTCTTCTTCTTCTTTTAGGTTTTAGTGGTGGCTGGCAAACAAAGACATGCCCTAGTACCGCCACCAGCTGGTGTGGAGTGTAATTCAATATCTCTTATAATTATATTCTCTATTGAGTAGAGAATATAATAATATAGTTTTTTTTACTCTATTCTATTGAGTAGTAAAACTAAACTAAATGTATTATCTCAATTATATCAGTTTTTTGAGAAGATCAAATAGTACGCCTGCTTCCTGTACCATCAGAGGAATAAGACCCGCCCCCACCCACCTTCTTATTCCTCTTTTTAATTCTTCTTTCTATTTTTATTATTTTTAGTTATCTTCTTTTTAAATTCTGCTTCCTCTTTGTGAATGTGTTGAGGACCACAACGCCCCCTACTGTACGAGAGTGTGAAGCATCAGGTCAGTGGAGGTTATGTTGGGTCATGATCAGCTGATCAGTCGATCAATCGATGGAGTTTAAATAATTAAATAAATATTTGTCACAATATTCGAAAACCTTTTTGAATATTAGATTAAAAGTCATAATAAATGTGTATTTAAATAAATGTACATTATTCAGATAAAAACCGTTTCAGCAACATTTGTGTGGAACAACAGGAAACAGGAGCAGGGTTCATCATCAGGAGAGGCTGATCACGATGTTCACTTCTGTTACAGTCTTCAGAGAATCTGAGCTCCATGTTGAATGTCTGAACATTAGATGTTCAGTTGCTGCACGAGCTGATCTGAGCTCAGTAACGACACCATCATCTGTTTCAGATTAAGTTAATTAGTGTTCTCACATACAGATCATGTCGGGAGCGTGTGCAGACTACAGTTCAGCTCAAATGTTGTCAGACACATAATAATTTGGACCAAAGAATATTGTCCCTGTTGATCTTTTGACCCAAAATCCAAACACTGGAATCCCTGAATCACTTCAAAGGGTTTTGTGTAAGTTAAACTGTGTTTGTGTAACAAAGTGTTTCATTGTATTCAGATGTTTATTGTCTACACTTCATGTGGTTTCTTTGTATGTGAGATTATAGAAAGGTTTTCACTCACTGATGTATGGTCTAATGTTTGGAGTCGGTAAAAACACTGATATAACAACGATTTAAAAGTGTGAAAAGTTACTGTACATAGTTATTACAATCTGTACATAAAGAATAAATCATATGATTTACATTGAGAGAAGCTGCTGGAAACAACATATATACTACAGATGTTACTTATATTAAAGTAGCTCTAATACCATCTTATTTCTGGCTGTCACTTGTCCACATCATTGAGTCATGTGACGTCATCAGATTGTTGTTGTTTTATAATCATAAACATTGTGACACTGAGGGGGTCGATGGTTTCACAGGTGATGTCATCCGTGATGAAATAACGTCACCTTCTATCTGGGGCCCTCCTCATGCAACACCCACGGTCTCCGCCTACACTTCCCGTCATGCCTTTCTCTGTGTGCAGCAGCCGCCAGCTCCACGTGCTCAGGGATTTAAACAGAGGGGGGGGGGGGGGCGCCTGTGCTTACTACATCCCGTCCGGAGTCTAGCTTCCGGTTTCATGCCCCATAATACCGGCAGAAATCACGGAAGATTTAGAAGAACGCATATGGACCAAGTAGAAGAGCGTTTGGCTGTCACCTGTCCTAAACTTGTCTCTGTCCTGTCCTTCACCTGTGTCTCACCTGTCTCTCACCTGTGTCTCACCTGTCCTAAACCTGTCTCTCACCTGTGTCTCACCTGTCCTAAACTTGTCTCTCACCTGTCTCTCACCTGTGTCTCACCTGTCCTAAACTTGTCTCTCACCTGTGTCTCACCTGTCCTAAACTTGTCTCTCACCTGTCTCTCACCTGTGTCTCACCTGTCCTAAACCTGTCTCTCACCTGTGTCTCACCTGTCCTAAACCTGTCTCTCAACGGTCGTTGGAAGAAGTCCAGTGATGAGGAGGGAGAAGAGGAAGAGACGCTCCTGTGTGTCATGTGTCCCATGACCTTAAAGACATCATACGAACTGTCACATACATGTTGATATGTTTAACGGGCGAATAGGAGACAACAACTCTACCAGTGAGGATCTTCTGGTCCGGACAGTAATCGAGCTCTGGGTTAAACTGTCATCAGGGGGGGGGGGGCTGTGAGACTACAGGAGGTTGAGCTGCAAACTGGAGCATCAACATTATACAGTAAATCTTTTATATTAATTATCAAACCTAATATTTAAACTGTGCCAAAGGTTAGACATTTTGTTTGTGAATCTGATTAAAAATAAATTGTCTGTCGAGTGTATTATGTTGTAAAGACGTGTGTGTGTGTATATTTATATATACACATATATGTAAGAGTGCTGAGCACCTCGTACGACGTGATTTAGGCTTTAAAATGTTCTGTTATACATAATATATATATATATTTATAAGTAAATATAAGTTTTCTTATGAACTGAAATAATTATTAAGATGAAAATAAAATAAGAGAATAAAACACAGACCATTGGTGCTGCTGCTACGATTTCCCTCAAGCTTTATTTACAAATACGCATTAATATAAAATAACAGGTCACATGACAAACCCACATCAACACACAGACATCTAGTGGACACAAATAAACATTGTCCATCAGATGAGAGGACAAGTAGAGAGAAAGATCAACCAGTCTCTGAGACGGAGGACGAGTTTCTGAGGCTGAGTGAGACACAGAGACACAGAGACACAGAGATTAGTCCAGTTTTAGTGTGTTTTTGTATTTTGAGTCAGTGTGAACAAAAAGAATGAGAGACTTTCAGAATAAAAGTTTACTATAATTAAAGTCATGGGAAGGACATAATGTTTTACATGTGTGAGTGTTCTGATGATCAGGTGTGTGTTGGTGGCGTGTTACCTTCAGTCCACACATGTCCACAGGTCGTCCGTCCCTCTGCACCGAGGACAGCCGAGCTCCTCCGCTGCTCGGGTAACCCTCCTCCACCTCCAGGTGACAGACCACCGACGACGACTTCAGGAAGATCAACTGACGCTGAGCAGGGCGCCAGTCGATGGCAAAACTGACACACACAAACTGTTACACTGAGTCTGTATACACAGTTATATACACACCATGTTAAACACAGTCTATATGTGTAGAACAGTCTATATACAAACAAATTCAGCGACTGTATATACAGAGGATCAGAGCCTGTATTGGTGTTTATTGGTTATTGATCATGATTCACCTGGACCTCAGGGCCTGGACCTCAGACAACAGCTCGGCTTGACCCACGTAACACTGCATCACCTCCAGCAGGGCGGCGCTCAGCTGCGCCCGTGTGCCCGACGAACAGTCCTCCACCAGACCGGCCGTCCCCTCGTCCACCTGCAGAGCCAATCAGCTGTCAGATCAGGTCGGCTGTGTTCAGGTGATCAATCATGTCTCCAGGTACCTGAAGTCTGAAACGGCCGTCCACACTCCAGCTGACTGACAGCTTCAGCGGCTCCAGCTCATTGGACGACAGGTCAGATGAGGGGCGTGGCCTGAGCTCTACGCACAGCTCTGATTGGCTGAGGGACAGCAGTTTGATCTGCATGACGCTCTGCGCTGCAGAGACGTGCTCCTGCAGCCTGACCGGAAACAATGATAATACATTGATGTGTATAGCACTTCTAAACAAGTTCACAAAGAGCTCCACAAAATACTGACTACAACAGGTTGACACGGAAACAGATATTCAGTATTTGAAGATTTAAAGAGTATTGAGGGTTTAAAAAGGAATCTGGGACTGTAGTGACTGCTGCTGATTGGTTCTGAGTAAACAGGCCAACAGGAAGTAGCGTTAGCAACCAATCACAAGGCCCGAATGAGGGTCACATGACCAGATGAAACTTACTCGTCTCTAAGACGCTTCCAGCTGATCAGCTGACTGACCACCGCCTCTGACTCCACCCTCAGCTGGGTCAGCTGACGATCACATGACTGCAGTGCATTCTGGGCCTTCAGCAAAGACTCCTCCAACTGTTCATACATCTGCTTCTGAGGGAGACGAGGAGGATGAGGAAGAGCGGATGAGAAGAGGAAGATGAGCAGAGTGAATGGTTTTTGTTCAGATTGCGTGTCATGCAAAAGAAGCTCTGTGATTGGACGTTTCTTGAGTTGTAGTTAACCATAGTCTTAACTATTTAGTGACGCCATGGTAACCAACTTACTTTAACTATAACACCATAGCAACCCGTCAGCACTGGTTTGTGTGTACCTTGCTGTGCAGCTTTTGGACCAGCTGTGTGAGTGTGTGTCGTCTTTTGTGTATCTGTTGGACTCTGTCCTGCACCGATCTGAGCAGAGTCTCCATCTCCTCCACCCCCGACCTGTAGTCCACCTTCAGAGCCTTCCACCTTCCCCGAGCCCCGCCCTCTGACAAACACACATACACACACTGATCATGACTTGAGTTCTTACACATCTTTGTGCGTGTGTTTATGTGTGTTGATGAATACCAGGCTGGGTGGGGTAGGGCTGTTTCACCAGTTGCTGGACAGACCCCAGACTCTCCAGTAGAGACATCATGGAGTCCAGGACAAAGAGCTGACGCCACAAAACCTTCTGAACACGCCGACTGTCCTACACACACACACACACACACACACAGACACACACACACACCCACACACACCCACACACACACACACACACACACACACACACACACATGTTTAAAAACAACATAACATAAACTGAGTCTGTTTTCACACATGAACTGTGTGACTCTTCTCTGGACATGTTGTGTAGTCAGTGTCAGACACTGTTGTCGGTTTCCGACTCCTTCAAACAGGAACATGTGGGAACATCAGGTGAGGGGCGGAGCCTGTAGAGCAGCAGGAGGCGGGACATGACGTATGAACTCTGCTGTGGAAAGATCAGTGTTGTTGTTTACATCTCCTCCACACCGGGGCCTTCATCACCAGAAGATCTGGAATCTCCTCGTGTTTCACGTGTCCGGCTCCTCTTCTTCATCCTGAGATGTTTGTGTTCTTCCATCTTCACGTCACGTGTTAGAAACCTCATCAACACGTCCACTCGCTCACTGGGAAGCTTCCACACATTGTCCTGCTGGTTCCTCACATGGACTCTGACATGTTACACACATTCTACCAGGAGGCTGCAGGAGAAGATCCAGAACATGTCCAGAGACACTGACTCTGACATTTGTTCTCACAGACAGAACCCGCAGAACATGTGAGGAACATGTGAGGAACATGTGAGGAACAGTCACTGGTTCAGTTTTTGTGTGATAACAGCTTCAGATATTAATCAGTTATTCTTCTTACCGTCAGATAAAGAACCATCATGGCTGCTTCAGCAGAGTCCGACTGATCAGAGTTTCCAGGGAGATCCAGCAGAGACGAGTCACAGCTCTGCAACACACTGTAACACAACAGACACACAACGGCTTCGTGAGGACAGTTAGCTCGCTCGGTCTCTCAGCTAGCTCTAGCTTTAGCTCTAGCTTTAGCTCTAGCTCTAGCTTTAGCTCTAGCTTTAGCTCTAATTCTAGCTTCAAACACGATTTTAAGTTAAACGATTAAAAACACGTGAATGTTTTGAATCGTCTGCGAGGATTTTACGTTAAATACAAACTTACGCTCGAACTTCAGCCATTTCTGTTTTGAAATCTGCGGCAAGACTCATCTGATTGGTCGATTCGCAATGACGTGTGGCCCCGCTCAGCCTTTCCCTCAGTGCCGCAGTAATGATAGAAACGGGACTTCAAAATAAAAGACTCAAATAATTTAGATACAGAAGTTTTATTTATGTAAAATTCATGATGATCACACATTCAAACGATAGTTTCATTTATACATTTTGATTTGATATCAGAAACAGAAGCATATACAAATATATATACATTTCCATATGAAATATATAAATACATGACTTTTGTGTTCATTGCAAAAATGTAGCAGCTGATGAATCTTATCATATAATACAATACATATAATTATATAAATGTATCTCATCAGATTAATATAGATGCAGTATATTTAATAGATGCAGTAGATGCAGCTGCAGCGGCGCATGTGCTCCCGCTCAGGTCACGTGCTCTGTGTTGACTGAAGATAAATAGAAATCTGTGCAGCAGAGAGGCTAACGGAGGAGCTAGCGGAGGAGCTAACGGAGGAGCTAGCGGAGGAGAACCAGACGGAGGTTTAACGCCGATACAGGATGAGTTAGGCAGCCGACGTTCACGGGTAAGATTCACCCAATGCATCAGTGATGCTGCACAGACCTGCTGCTAATGCTAGCAACCCGCTAGCAGGTTGGGCTATCTGGAAAGCTAACTGCGTGTGAGTGTGTGTGTGTGTGCGTTCGTTCTGGAACGGAGGGATAGCAATGCTAATGCAGCTAGCTGCGGTAAGCAAACAAATAGCCATCCGGTCTGATGTTGTCTGATAGGGACCTGGTCTGATGTGGACTGATAGGGACCTGTTCTGATAGGGACCTGTTCTGATAGGGACCTGGTCTGATGTGGACTGATAGGGACCTGGTCTGATATGGACTGATAGGGACCTTGTCTGATGTGGACTGATAGGGACCTGTTCTGATAGGGACCTGGTCTGATGTGGACTGATAGGGACCTGTTCTGATAGGGACCTGGTCTGATGTGGACTAATAGGGACCTGGTCTGATGTGGACCTGGTCTGATAGGGACCTGGTCTGATGTGGACTGATAGGGACCTGGTCTGATGTGGACTGATAGGGACCTGGTCTGAGGACCTGTTCTGATAGGGACCTGGTCTGATGTGGACTAATAGGGAGGTTTTACTAATAAAATAATCATTGTACATTCACCAGCACTGTGTGATGATGACTTCCGGCCTGCAGGTGGCGCTGTTCCCCCAGCTGCTGTTTCCACGTTTACCATCTGGGTCCCTGTTTTTCAGGTGTGTAGCAGCAGGATGCCCCTCCCTCCACCAGGGGGACCCCTGCCTCCCCCCACCGTCAGCCAGGTGACAGCACACACACACACTTCTCTTCAACGTTAGATAAGAAACAGACGTCTGTGTTTCTTTCTTTCTTATTCATTCAGCTTCGGTTCCGGTCGTTGATCTCGACACAAAGAGCTTCTGACTCGATCACTTCCTGTTGTGACGGAACGTGTTGCAGTAAACTCACGCTGTCTGTTGTTGCTCCGTCCCCAGGCCAACACCATCCCTCCAAAGCTGAACAGGGAGGAGGTCAAAGGTCGCGGCGCTCTGCTGTCCGACATCGCTAAAAGCACCAAGCTAAGAAATGTGTCGGTGGTGAACGACTGCAGCGCTCCGCTGCTCGACAGTAAGATTCAAACACCAAAGAGCCAATCACCTTCCACAGAGCACCCATACATTCGCTTATACCAATACCTGCACCAGCAACCGAGCCTACAGGGGGCGGCGTCTGAGGAGCAGAAGAAGATGGCCGATGAGGAGCGCTCGGCTCTCTCCCTGGAGAGTAAGACAACCAACCTTCTGTGATACTGAGGCTGCCTGCAGGAGGCTGAGGGTCAGAGGTCACACAGACACCAGGGAACACACTGTTCATCACTCTGTTGATGAAACAATCCAGGTCCTCACAAACACCTACGAGCACTGGTCCGTGTTTGTTGAGCCACAGTTTGATGCATTTGAAAACAGACTTAAAGGAAGTCTCTGAATTTTTGTCTTATGAGACATTTAGTGACAGGAAGGTCACATAGAGGCTCCACCCACACACCTGAAAGCACATCACATGGCCGGTCACCTACACTGGTCATGTGATGTAAACAGGAAGTAGATGTCTCCTCTCCCGTTGGCTGCTTAGTAGCAGAAACTCCTCCTGAAGGAGGAGCGGTGAAGGTGACGAGTCACTGACAGGAAGTGTTACTGACAGGAAGTGTAACTGACAGGAAGTGTAACTGACAGGAAGTGTAACTGACAGGAAGTGTAACTGACAGGAAGTGTTACTGACAGGAAGCGTCACTGACAGGAAGCGTCACTGACAGGAAGCGTCACTGACAGGAAGTCACATCTGATGACGGCAGATGTGACCTGACTCATTGTTTATGTGTTTCTTTATTTGTCATTTTAATTTCTGACGTCTCGTGAAACAGGTTAAAAATCAGTGCATCAAACTCTGTGTGTGTGTCACATCAGATCCTGCAGCTTCCTGCACAGCTGCTGCTGCACTGTTGAAGAATAATCTTTGTCATCATGACGTTTCTTCGACTTCGGGGGAAAATATCCCGAGGTTGAAGAAAAGATGTTTTTTAACCCACTTAGTGTAATGTAATTGTAACAAGATGTGTATAGAGACAGATCCTGTGCTTTATCAGAGACTTAAAAACTCCTCAGACTCTGGGACCAGAGAGTGAAGCCAATGTGTAAGTGCCATGTACCTGTCTTCTCTCTCTGACCAGCAGGGGGCGACTCCACTGGTAGTTTCTATAGAAGTCTTTGAAAAAATGACTTCAGTAAACATTTTCCGAAGGAGTTTGTCTCAATCTCTAGTTTCACTCACTGTCCTTACATCCACTCACCTGTCCACTCACCTGTCCACTCACCTGTCCACTCACCTGTCCACTCACCTGTCCTGACGTCCACTCACCTGTCCTGACGTCCACTCACCTGTCCTGACGTCCACTCACATGTCCTTACCATTTTCAGTGTGTTCATCTCTCTGACATCACTTATTTTGTGATGTCATTGAACGTGAAACTAATATTTTTATCTTTTCTGAATTTTGAGTCTCAGGCTGTTTGTCGGAGACATCGAGACGTTCAAAGACCTTTTATATCCATCGTGGTAAAGATCGTCAGCTGCAGCCTCATGTCTCTGAGTGACGCCTCTTGCTTTTAGATTAGATTAGATTCAACTCTATTGTCATTGCACAGTACAAGTACATATACAACGAAATGCAGTTTAGCATCTAACCAGAAGTGCAAAAAAAGGCAGTAAAGTGCAGAGTATTGTGCGTATTTAAAGTGGAATTTAAATAAATAAGATATGTACAGTAAGAAATATATATGGAATAGTACAGTATTAAAAGGTATTGTATTATATAAGAACTATGAGCAAGATAAATATATATAAATATGAATATCCTATAGGCGGGATAATACAGTAGTAAAAAAAGTAACAGTGTAGTGCAAATGTACAATTGTTCAAATGTTCAGTGGTTGGAGGAGGGTGTGTGGCAGTCCAAGCCAGGGTGGAGGGGGGGGGGAAGTATAGTCACTGAAGAAAGTATGTGCTGGGGTGGCGTGGGGGGGGGGGGGGTGCTGCTATCACTGTGGAGGAGAGTTCAGCAGGGTGGCAGCCCCAGGGATGAAGCTGTTCCTGAACCTGCTGGTCCGGGAACGGAGGACCCTGTAGCGCCTCCCAGAGGGGAGGAGGACAAACAGTCTGTGGGGTGTGAGCTGTCCTTGATGAGGCTGCGCGCACTCCACAGACATCTCTTGATCTGAGCAGCTGCAATGTGGGGAGTGAGGAACCGGTGATGCGTTGGGCAACTTTCACTCTGCAGTGACTTCTGGTCCACAACAGAGCCGCTGCAATACCACACTGAGATGCAGTTGGTGAGGATGCTCACCTGGTTTCACCTGGTTTCACCTGGTCTGACCTGGTCTGACCTGGTCTCACCTGGTTTCACTTGGTCTCATCTGTTCTCACCTGGTCTGACCTGGTTTCACCTGGTTTCACCTGGTCTCACCTGGTCTGACCTGGTTTCACCTGGTCTTACCTGGTCACACCTGGTCTGACCTGGTCACACCTGGTCACACCTGGTTTCACCTGGTCTGACCTGGTCTCACCTGGTCACACCTGGTCTCACCTGGTCTCACCTGGTTTCACCTGGTCTGACCTGGTCTCACCTGGTCTCAGCTGGTTTCACCTGGTCTCACCTGGTCTCACCTGGTCTCACCTGGTCTCAGCTGGTTTCACCTGGTCTCACCTGGTCTCACCTGGTCTCACCTGGTCTCACCTGGTTTCACCTGGTCTGACCTGGTCTCAGCTGGTTTCACCTGGTCTCACCTGGTCTCACCTGGTTTCACCTGGTCTCAGCTGGTCTCAGCTGGTTTCACCTGGTCTGACCTGGTCTGACCTGGTCTCAGCTGGTTTCACCTGGTCTCACCTGGTTTCACCTGGTCTGACCTGGTCTCAGCTGGTCTCACCTGGTTTCACCTGGTCTCACCTGGTCTCAACTGGTCTCCTGTCATAACACACTGATGTCATTGTAGTGTCATGTTCTGTAGTGACATGCTCACTTGAGGCGGAGCTCTCATCTGTCCAATGGTTGTGGTTCTCAGAGCCCAAACGAGGCGGAGCATTAACAGGAGGAGCCAATGGGAGCGGAGAAGCAAGCCCATCAGGTTCTGTTCCACCAATCGGGGGCCTGTTCTCAGGCGAAGTTCCCAAACCGAGGCCAGTTGGAGGTGACAACTTTTCTTTTATTGGTTCTAACCTCAAATGATTTCTGGCATTTATTTTACTATTGTATTTGATTTATGTTTATATATATTTGTGTATATATTCGTTATATTAACGTTTTTTTATAACTTCTGATCATTGAAAGTTTCTTATTTTTGTCTTTGCAAATTATACATTTTACTGATTTGTAATCTGTTAGTTTTACAATATATAGAATTTAATAATATTTGTTGAATCATTACTTTTTCTATAAGGTTACCTCAAATGAATTTTAGATTTTATTATTCACTAGTATGTTATTATTCTACAGACGGCTCATCTGGACGTTTGCCCCCCACCCGAGCTGCCGCCCCCCGCCCCCCCAGTCATCACCATGACAACGCAGAGAGCCCCTCCCCTCAGGCGCTGTCGCCATCGGAGACGAGTGGCTCCCAGCATCCTTCACTTCCCAACCTGTCCTCCTCTCCCTCCCCCTCCTCTGCTGCCTCCTCCCCCTCCACCAGCATGAAGCACTCCTCCTCTGCCCCCCCTCCCCCTCCTCCTCTCTGTCGTCGTGGTAATGCCCCCTCCCCTCCCAACTCATCTCACAACAGAGAGAAGCCCCTCCCTCTTGCACAGAGCAGCACCCCTCCCCTCCCTTCAAAACCTCCCCCCTCCCCGGGCAACAGCCGACGCCCTCCCACCTCAGGAGGTAACTCTCCCTCTTCCACTCCCTCCTCCTCTCTGGCTCCCCCCCCTCTATCTTACCGCATCAACAACGGTCTGACAAGTAGCGGCGCTGAGGTGGCGCCCGAGCTGCCACAGCGTCACAACTCCCTCAGCAACAGGAGGCCAGCCCCGTCACCTGGAGGCCCCACCCCCACCAGAGGCCCAGCCCCACCCCCTCCGCCTGCATCTCCCACGCCCTCTCAACAGGGGTCCAATAGGCCGGCGCCCCTCGTTAGAGAGGCACCAGGTAGAGGAGCAGGTGAGGGAGCGCTGATTTCAGAAATGTATCACAGTGATGTCATCACCATTGACTTATTGATCTCTCCTCAGCTCCTCCTGTTCCCGTCCAATCATCGTCCTCGAGGGCAGCAAGCAGAGAAGCCCCGCCTCCTCCTCCTTATAGAATACATGGTAGCCCCTCCCTCTCATCTGATCCCCACACCAGAGGGAAACCCCCTCCCCCACCCACCCGAAACCCCGCAGCGCCTCCCCCTCCTCTCCGCAATGGACACTCCTCCTCAATCCCTCACTCATTTGTTGGTGAGTCTTTCCATCCGTCCAATCCGAGCAGAGCTCAGCAGCAACGCTTCCTGTATCAGTAACCTGGTCAGCTGATCGATCAGTCGCTGATCACAATCTAAGAAACAAGATCTGAAGCCAACTTATTGAGAAATTTGATTATTGGTCACTTTGGTATAATTCTTATCATCTTTATCTGTGTTAATATGATAGAATATTATGATCAAATGAATGTGTTGGGGAGTTCGACCTCATGTGGCGTCTTTTCTTCTTCAGACGACTTTGAGTCCAAGTATTCGTTTCATCCTCTGGATGATTTCCCTCCTCCGGACGAGTTCAGACACTTCACCAAGTTCTACCCGAGCAGAGCCAACACCGGTACGTTCAGCTCCTCTCTTTTACCTGTAGACACATGTAAACTAAGTATTTAAAGGAAATGTGTTAAATAGGCCACCATACGGTCAATAAACGCAGATTAATAATCAACTTCTCATACAAATCATTGTGTTTCAGTGATGAGAGGAGCTCCTCCACTGCCCCCTGTTGGGAGGTGAAGAGAACTACAGCACACGCTTACACGGACACACCCACAAACACACATCTGCAGCATACCTCACCTTCTGCTCGACACTCACAGCTGATTGGCTGTTACCCGGTCTGACAGACGGACCAATCTGTAGCCTGCTGAACCCCACTTTCATTTTCAGTTTTATTTTTGCACGCGCACTTTTTGTTTGCAGAGTGTGACTCGTGAAGAAGAACAGTATGTGGCTCACAGCTGCTCTGCTCGGTTCTTCAGGATCTTCTAGATTCATGTTCTGAGGTGACCTGGATCACATGACGTCTCCACATAAGCTCATTGGATAAAACTGACCTGAACATTGATGTAAACGAGACGTCAGGACATCAACATTAACCCTTCCTCTCAGTGGTAGGTGTGTTAGCCTAGCATAGCATCTT
The DNA here is from genome assembly GCF_947347685.1 of Pleuronectes platessa. NCBI lineage: Eukaryota > Metazoa > Chordata > Actinopteri > Pleuronectiformes > Pleuronectidae > Pleuronectes > Pleuronectes platessa. The sequence continues at coordinate 24,964,085 of NC_070641.1, forward strand.
TATGCTATAAAGTCACAGACATGAGTCAGAGGTCCTGAAGAACCACAGAGACAAACTGTCTCCTGGACCTAAGTCCTAAGCGATGAGGTTACCTGTAAAGATTATTTAGGCAGGATCTGATTGGACGAGGGCCGAAGGGAACCAGAGACTCACCTGAACCAATGAACCAACATGTTGAGTTCGATTGAGCTCTGAAGCAGCTCCATTAATAATAACTAATGATCCATGATATTACTTTTCATTTAGCTGACGATGACATCACTTGGTTCGTTAAGTTTAATGTGCCAGAACAACGTTTGAGGGAATCTCTCTCTCTCTCTCTCTCTCTCTCTCTCTCTCTCTCTCTCTCTCTCTCTCTCTCTCTCTCTCTCTCTCTCTCTCTCTCTCTCTCTCTCTCTCTCTCTCTCTCTCTCTCTTGTGTGTGCCAGTCCTTCGTCTACATTATCTTTTGTTTGATTTTGTTGTTTTTAAGGTTTAAAGATCATACAAGTTAAAATAATGTCAGTGTAGATATGAACATTTTAACAATGAAACAACAAACGTCATTTTGATTTCCATTTGTTTTTTTATTGTGAATTTACTATTTTACTCTGCCCCCCCACCCCCTTAAACACTGAATCTCATCAGTTAAAACTTAAAAAGCTTCTGTACAAACTTGAACCTGTGAAATCTCATCTGATGATAGATCTGTAAGTCTGCATGTTTCCTCTGAATAAACAGTTTCCTCTGAATTTTTCTCAAACTGAGACATTTTAGCTTCAATTCTGTTCTTCTTCTTTGTTCAGGTTATTGGCAGGATGCAGTCCATGTGCATTACTGCCGTCTGCTTCTATGTTTAGTTTTAGGTTCATTTCTTGAGGAAGTGGAGACTTGTCTTTATTTTCAGTCTCTGATCTTTATTTACACTGTAGTTTTATCCATATTGTTTACAAAACTTAAATATTATTTTTATTATTTATTATTATTTAGGGGCGGTGTGGCCAAGGGGGTAGAGTGGTTGTTCTCCAACAAGAAGGTTGCCTGTTCAAACCCCACTCTTCCCCAACTGCATGCCGATGTGTCCTTGGCAAGATACTGAACCCCTAAACGGCGCCTCATAAATGTTGAGTGTACTAAATATAAGTCGCTTTGGACAAAAGCGTCAGCCAAATGACATGTAATGTAATTATTCGTCTTTTGATGGAGTGAAGAAAACACTGTTCACAAGCGGTCGAGATGAAAACATGACAAAGTAAATGTTGCTCTGCAGCAACTGGTGTCGTCTGTAAACTAGAACGAGTTGCGACCGTTGGAATGTGACGAGGCCGCTCCGCTGGCGTCTGAATCCACATTAAGAATCTGCTGAATCACATTTTGGATGAGTCCTGGGACTGGCGAGAGGAAAAGGAACATTCAGTTTCCTGTGTCATGTACAACATCTTGTAACAGATAAGTAGATTGCTTTAAAAAAAAAGTTGTAGCCAATCAGCATGTGAGGACCTTCAGTCGGGATTTAGAGCCAATCACAGCACAGAGACAGTCTTGGTTAAAGTCACTAACGACCTTCTAATAGCTTCACATGTGTGTGTCTGTCCTCGTTCTGTCACATTTTATTACAAAGACTAAAATAGTTAATTAACATTAATGGAACCGCCCTTAACTGGTTTAAATCTTATTTTTCTGATCGCTTCCAATTCGTGCAAATTAATGATGAGTCATCTGTGCGCACCAAAGTTAACCATGGTGTTCCACAGGGCTCTGTGCTCGGCCCAATTTTATTCTCATTATATATGCTTCCACTAGGAAACATTATCAGGACACACTCTGTAAATTTCCACTGCTATGCGGATGACACCCAGTTATACTTATCAATAAAACCTGAACAAAGTAATCAATTAACTAAACTTCATCATGTCTCAAAGACATAAAAACCTGGATGACCCGCGAGTTTCTCTTATTAAACTCAGACAAAACAGAGGTTATAATACTTGGCCCCACACACCTTAGAGATACATTATCTAATGATGAAGCTGCTCTAGACGACATTGCCCTTGCTTCCAAACATCAGGAACTTTTCCTTTAATTCTCACTTGAAACATAATTTCTAGGACAGCCTTTTTCCAATTGCGTAATATCTCAAACATCAGAAATGTTCTTTCTCAAAAAGACGCAGAAGAACGAGTCCCGGTCTTTGTTCCATCCAGATGTGATTATTGTAAATAATTATTATCAGGCTCCAGCAGGAAGTCGCTAAAGACTCTGCAGCTTGTCCTAAATGCTGCAGCATATGTCCTGAAGACAACCAGGACCAGAGACCACATGTCTCCTGTGTTAGCTTCACTACACTGACTTCCTATTAATTCTAAAATAGAATTTAAAATCCTCCTCCTCACCTATATTAATAAAATGACAGCATCAAACCTTGAAGAGCTGAGTACCTTATCACCACTAGAGCCCTGAGCTCCCAGAATCCAGGCTGTTGTCCCTAAAGTCTCTAGAGAAGGAGGAGGAGCCAGAGCTTCAGCATCCAGCTCCTCTCCTGTGGAATCATCTCAGCTTCAGTTGTGGAGGCAGACTCCATCTGTACGTTGAGGATTCAAACCTTCCTCTATGATAAAGCTTGTAGTTAGAGCCGGTCCAGGTTTGTCTTAGACCTGATCTCAGTTCTGCTGCTATAGGTCTAGAAGGTCGGGGTCACATGACACATGGCGCTTCTCTTTCCAGCTTCTCCTTCCTCTTCTCCTTCCTTATCACATCAAAGATATTAATATCTCATCAATACATGTTACTGACTGGACTTCTTCCCCGGAGTCCCTTTGCCTCACCGTCCACAGACCACATCCTGGATTAAGATGGTGGATCGAGAATCAGAGATCGTGATGGTGAAGCCAGCACGATTCTGTGTTGTGCTGGCTTCTGATAATGGTGGTGGACACGATTGAGTGGGCAACATTAGAATGTTTATTCTATTCAAAGCTGTAAACACTCTGTCCCTCTGATGTCCTCTGTTCCACGGGACATCTGTTGACTTGTGTCCGTCCTGGGAGACGGGTCCTCACATGTGTCTCTGAGGTTTCTACCTTCTTCACCTGTTAAAAGGTTTCAGTAGTTTGACTCTTGTTGAAGAACAGAGGACGTCTCACCTGGTTAAAGACCAGGAGACAAACTGTGATCTGTGAATATTGGCTCTACAAATAGAATTTGATTGATTGATTGATTATGGTCACCTGACCCTCTGTCAGGAAGGAAACGTTATTTATAAATAGTACAAGAAGCAGTTAGGTTATTATGACGAGAACATCAGGGCCCAGTTTTCTAAAGGTTCTTTGCAAACATGTTGTTGAAGTCCACAAATCTCTCGTGTCTGCAGACTGGGCTGGGACCTTCAGCTTCATGATTTATTTATTCAGAAAGTGACGCATCGACACCGGAAGGGGGCAGCGTCGCTCTTTGTAACGTGTAGTCTACCGGGACTTCATCAGCAGAAGAAGAACACGTGACGTATTAGGAATAAACACACGTGCGTTCACGTTGAAGCTGAAGCTTCTTGTTCGGAGTTAGAAACATGGAGGACGTGATTCCGCTGCCGGAGCCGAGAGGTGTCAGGAAGAGAGGCCGAGTGGAGAGCAGCGAGCCGGGGCCGGAGAGCAGCGAGCCGGGGCCGGAGGAGCAGAAGAGGCGGGGGAACGTCCGCAGCGTGTCGGGGCTGCGGGAGGACGACCCCTCGGTGCGGCTGCTCGAGCAGCTGCTGTTCGGGACGGAGGACGAGCTGCGGGGCCGAATCCTGGAGGTTTGAGTCCATTTCATCTCCATTTAAACTACATCAGCTAATTCCACCATTTCTACACCTTTATTAAACTGATTCACTTTCATTGCTCTGCGCTGGTGACACCTGGTGGCCGGAGGTGTCATGTTGTTTTATTCAAGACGTTGGTGAAGAAATAAAACTTAAAACTGAACAAAAGACAAACCTATTTTGTCAATAGATTCAATATATTTAAAATGTCAATTAAACTATGTTAACTACACTTAAGGTTAGGGTTGTTCAGAAACATCTGCTCGATAATAACATGAGTACAATGCACTGAGCTAGAAAACATTATGAAATAATACACAAAGCAAACAAACATTTATAACGTTACAATATGTAAAAATAGATCATTACAGTTTATCTTTTCAAATCATTGATGAAGAGAAACTTTCTAACTAAGGTTTTAAATAGTGCTGTCAAACGATTAATATATTTAATCACGATTAATTGCAATTATGTCATAGTTAACTCAAAATTAATCACAATTAATCGCAGATTTTTATCTATTCTTAATGTCCCTTCATTTTTTTTCTCCATACTTTATTTTTCATTTTAATGCTCTTATCACCATGGAAAAGTGGATTGACTTGCTTTATGCAAATGTTTTATTTTATTAAAAAACAACATTGGGGTAAAACAGGGCGGTACAAAATAAAATTATAGAGTTCACATTTCAGGTAAACAAGGCCTCTTATTTCAGAAACAATGAACCGTGACAGTTGGTTCACCAATAAACGGTAAAACTATTACTTCTTTGCTTTCAGCAGCTTCTCAACAGACAAGCAACAAAATAACAAACAAACAAAACACACAGGCAAGTGTCGGCCTACTTTGAAATAAATTAAACACAGAACTTTGTAGGGCTCTTTGAGTCCTCATCATATCTGTGGGAAATGTATGAAATAAGCAGTACCCTATTGTGAAATAAATAAAAACATATAGCTGCAGCCTAATAGCTTAAAATATATATTTTAGTTGGCGAAATATTAAAACAAAAAGTGAGAGCAGGTCAGACTGGAGCCGAACACAGAAACTGAAGATCGGTAGAAACCAACTGCAGCTTCTGCTCTGATCAAGAAGCTGAGGTGCTGATCTCTGATCAGCTGAGACCAGAGACACTCTGTGTTTTCACTGTTTCCATAGTTAAGAAGCAGTCGGTCACTGAGCGGCTGCTCCATGTGAACTAGCTCTGATCTCACTGTGTCTCTGAGCGAGTGAGGGGGGGGCGGAGCCTCGGGACAGGTGCACTATCTGGGAGCACACACACACACACACACACACACACAGACACACACACTCCCCGTGACGGCCTGATACGATGATGTTTAAAAAAATTATTGTGACTTAGTCAACCACCGACATTTTCGTCTCCTCGCGTAAGCGAAAGTTAAAATCGATTTAGTCAGTTTTTATTTTCAAAGATCGTTTTTTTTTTGATGTGTGGCGTGATTGCGTGTGAAAAACATGCAAAAGCGTTTGTCACACGGCGAAAGCGTGAGTTTGCGTTAACGTCGTTAATAACGCGTTTAACTGACAGCACTAGTTTCAATTGTCAGTGATTTCATGTGTTTGCTTCCAGACTTCAAGTCAGAAAACTTTATTTTCTCGTGGTTAAAAACTAAACAATGTTGTGATGTGTTTACTTGAGCAGGAGGACGAAGACGAAGCTGAACGTTTGTCAGTGGAAGATGAAGATGTGGAGTCTGAGGAAGACGAGGCTCATCTGCAGCACCGACCAACCAGAGAGGCCGCCTGGGTGGACGAAGATGACGAGCTGGAGGAAGAGTGAGTGTGGTCCTCATATTGTGACCCCCCCCCCCCCCCCTATTGGACTGTTTGCGGGTTAAGACTTGGGTTAGGTTGGGTTAGGCTTTTAGTTTGAAGGGCTAGGGAATGCATTATGCCAATCAGTGTCCTCACTAAGATAGCTGTACAAACGTGTGTGTTTCAGGGTGGACATGAAGCATCGTTACCGTAAAGACCTGATGAGAGGAGACGCTGAATCGGTCATGACCAAACACAAACTTCAGCAGAGGATGAGGGAGCAGTGAGTCCACACACACACACACACACACACACCTCATGTTTACCTTGGGTGTGTGTCTGCTGCTGAACACATTGTGTTTCAGGTTTCAGAAGTCAATGGGCGGAGCTCCATTGTGGGCGGAGAGCAGCAGGAAGAAGAAAACCAACGGTACGAACGGTTTCTTGACTTTATTCTTGTTTCTTCTGAACAAATGAAACCATTCCTGTGTCTGTTCCTGAAGCAGCTGAGGACGAAGATGATGATGATGATGATGAGGAGGACGACCTGCTGAGGAGGACAGGAAACTTTGTGGCGTCTCCAGAGCGCTTGTCCAGCGGCATCTTAAGAGTCAGTGACCGTTAAATTCAATTTAGTTTTTTACATTGTGGTGATGATGATGATGGTGGTGATGATGATGATGATGATGATGAAGATGTTGTCTCTGTCCTGTCACAGATGAAGAAGTGTCTTCCCGCCAACAGCGCTCGTCCATCCGAGGACAAACTGACCACTGTCCAGTTCCACCCCTCCGCTCAAGTCGTCATGACAGCTGGCCTCGACCAATCAGTGTCCCTCTTTCAGGTACGGCCGATCAGCTGCCGCTGTCTGGTGGAGCAGATCATGTGACACTTTGTCTCGCCCCTCAGGTGGACGGGAAGACGAACCCAAAGATCCAGAGCATCCACCTGGAGCGTTTCCCTGTCCACAGAGCGCAGTTCAGTGTGGACGGCGAGACGGTGATCGCCACCGGTCTGAGGAACAAGATGTTCTACCTGTACGACATGATGGAGGGCCGGGTCACACCTGTCCACACTGTCAGAGGTCAGAGTTCGAGAGACACATTCATTTTCTTTAACCCTTTCAGAATAAAAGTCTGCTAACTGCTGCTGTTTGTTGCTTTAGGTCTGAATGAAAACAGAGTGAAGGAGTTCTCAGTTTGTCCTGATGGAGGCGCTCTGCTGCTCACTGGGACTCGTGGGTACCTGCACCTCCTCACACTCAAGGTGGGTGGCTACAGTCTCATCTCAGCTTTAATAACGAGTTAACCTCTGACCTCTACATCCTTATTTTGACTTCCTGTGATGTCATTTGCTGGAGCATCGACTAAAAGTTTCTGTAATAATAAAACGTAATAAATGTGAGGAAACATGATGATGTCAGAGACAGAAAACAAAGGCCTCGACTTTCTGCTGCATACAGAAAGAATTTAATTTAAATATTTAATTTTTATTGTAGATTTAAACTGGATCCAGTACAGTACCAGAGTCCTGTTAGGGCCCACCAGCAGGGGGGGCCCTGTCAGAGGGTGACTGATGGTGACAGGTGTGTGTGTGTCTTCAGACTAAGGAGGTGGTTTGCAGTATGAAGATTAACGGTGACGTCAGCGGCGTCGCCTTCTCCCACGACGGCAGCAAAGTCTTCGTCAACTCAGGTGAGTCCAGGACATTCTGAGTCTGTGACATCACAGATGTCCCTCTGTCAGTCTTGTGACGTGTGTTTGTGTGTGCAGAGGAGGGGGAGGTGTACGTGTGGGATGTGCGCAGCAGTCGTTGTGTGAACAAGTTCACAGATGACGGTTGTGTGAAGGGGACGTCCATCGCTGCCTCTCGTAACGGACAGTACCTGGCCTGCGGGTGAGACACGCCCACACACATACTGTATTCTACTGGCTAAGATTGGGGGGGCAGTGGATTGATTGATCTTCTGTCTGTTGCAGCTCTCAGTCGGGGGTGGTCAACATCTATTCTCAGGAGGCGTGTCTTAACTCAGCCAATCCGAAGCCTCTGAAGGCCGTGATGAACCTGTTGACCTCAGTGACCTCCCTGACCTTCAACCCCACCTCTGAAATTCTGGCCATGGCCTCCCGAGCCGAGGACGAGGCTGTGAGGCTGGTAAGATACTGGTGGTTAGAAAACAGCAGGGGAGTAATGGTTTGGTATTTATAGAGCTTTTCTAGTCTTGATGACTCAAAGCTCTTTACAGTTTAACATTCCCCCCCTCACGCACACATTCACACAGTGCATCTATTCGCAGCACTTAGTTATTCTATGGGGGGGGGGGGGCATTCAGGGTTCAGCATCTTGCCCAAGGACACTTCGGCATGCAGATGGGTCAGACTGGGGATCAAACTGCCGACCTTCAGGTTGGAGGACGACCACTCTACCCCTCAGCCACAGCCTCTGATACCGGGTCTGACACACAGCCTGTTCAGTCCCGGTTCTGATGCGGCTCTGTACCGGTTCTGTCCCCTCAGGTCCACCTGTCCAGCCTCAGCATCTTCTCCAACTTCCCCGTCTCCAAGAGGAACATTGTTCATCGAGCAGGCTGCCTGGACTTCTCCCCACATAGCGGCTTCTTCTCATTGGCTAACAACAAAGGACACGCCCCCCTCTTCAGGTAAGCTTATTGATTTCTATGCGGTTATAAAGTTTGCTTCATTTAATATGCTCATGTTAGCATGTTAGCAAGCTTCAATTGAAACGAGCTGTGTTTTCAGGTTGTTACATTACAAAGACTTCTGAGGAGAAACTTCACACAAACTCTGAAGCACTGAAGATGAGACCAGGTGCTGATGAAGATGAGGAGATGAAGAGGAGTTGGGCCTGAGGTTGTTTATAGGAAATGTGCAATTACCTCTTGTGTGTTTTTATTATTTGTATAAAAACTAAATCAGTTCAACTCACGTCTCATTGTTTTTTTTCACTGAGACAAACTCTGAATTAATCTCTTGTTTATTTCACTAGTTTATGATTTCAACTGTTAAATATCTGCATTTTCACATTAGACATCTTTTATCAAACCACGGTTTACATTTTGGAAGAGATTATTCAAGATTTTTAAATAAAATAAAATGTGATCTCAAAGCTCTTTACATAAAAGGTCAAGACCTTAAACTGGTCTAGAGAAACCCAGGAGAGGAGATTTAGTTTAACCTTAAATGTGGAGATGGTGTCAGACTCCAGAACCCAGAGTGGGAGCTGGTTCCGCCGGAGAGGAGCCTGGGAGCTGAAGGTTCTTCCTCATGTTCTACTCTGTCAGACTCTAGAACCACAAGAGAACCTGTGTTTTGGGAGTGCAGTGATCTATTTGGATAATGCAGTGTATGGGCCCTTTTGAAATCTATCTTGTAATGTATCAAATGTAATATCTTTTTTTTTTTTCAAGATCAAAATCTACAAAGTCATGTTTTCTTAAACGATAAATTTGAGAGATTCATCGTCTGCATTGATTTTGATCTGCTCGAGCACATTACTTATTTCTGTTAGTGGCAGACATTTGCCTCCATACAGTGGAAAGGGTTTTATTGCATTATGAAGGCTGAAGAATGAGCCAATCACAGACCAGGACAACCAGGCCTCAAACTGGATTGACCAGCTCACTCAGGAATGTCCTCGGTCCCGTCTGTCCTCCACCAACATACATAACCCTGCCCCTGCCTCTGAGCAATTATACAATGTTCATAATTATTGATATACATTGTTTGCCCCCCCACATGAGTTTAATTAAAAAATTAGATTTTATAAAGCATTAAAAATGTATTTAGGATTTCTTGTATTTATCCTTTATTTTCTCAATAGATTTATTAGAATTGATCTATTACAATGGATTCGTTTATTTTGACTGACGTTTACTCTTAAACCTGAAACATAATTTAGATTAAGTTTATATGGAGGTAGAAAACCGGCTCCGCCCCGAAACTCACCTGAGCCCTTTGTGCACCTGTGAGGCCCCGCCCACGGAGGACGGCCCCGCCCACAGGAACCAGAGTTTCCGGATTTGGAAGAGAAGTCCTGAACAGAGGAAGAGAAGAAGAAGCTGCCTCCAGCTGAACCAGGTTGGTGCTTCAGCTCAATACGTGTCACTCACATTTTAAATGTAAAGTTGTTTTGATCCAGTTTGGTTGATTTAGTTTGATTTAGTCCAGTTTAGATTCGTCTGAACGTTCTCACCTGTTCTCAGGTGAAAGTGTGACGCAGCTGATCGAGGATCAGTCTCATACTGTCACGTCTGCGCTTCGTTCCACTTCCACATGTTCCGAGACTCACTTGCTGACATGGATTGCTTAGCTTAGCATAGTTTAGCATGACGCCTGAAACCTTAACCTTTAGAGCAGTGGTCGCCAACCCGTCGATCGCGTACCGGTCGATCTCGCAGTTGTGGGTCGGTTGTCTGTTTGTCGGTGGTCGGTTGTCTGTGTGTCGGTTGTCTGTGGGTCGGTTGTCTGTGGGTCGGTTGTCGGTGGTCGGTTGTCTGTGTGTCGGTGGTCGGTTGTCTGTGTGTCGGTGGTCGGTTGTCTGTGTGTCGGTGGTCGGTTGTTCACACGGCAGCGTGTCGGCTACCGGCCGCGGAGTTGCCGGTTTATCGCTTTGCCTTCGAAACAAGTGGGTTCACAGACTAAACCCCAGGACTCCACAGTCTGAGGACGAGCATCTTCCGGTCTGTCGATCACAATCAAAGCCATCAAAGCCCCGTGAGATCAAATGAATGATTCAGAAAGTGAAACGTGCAGTGCTTTTACTTTGAAACGGGTTCGGGAAGTGTTGTAAGTGCGTTTGTGTAATAGAAAGATAAATATTTTGTTTCACAGAAGAAGAAACCGAGAAAATTAACTTTCACCTGAGTTTTAATATTTAGCTGTTGAAATTGTCACAAACGCATTTAAAAATGTTAAAAACTCTTTCTGTATTCGTTTCAAAATAAAAGCACTATAACGTTGCTGTTTACGGAATTCATTCTTTTGTTTAACATTTTTGTTGTTGTGAAATATTTGCAGGACCGGAAGATGCATAACTTCATCCTGTATAGTACTTTATTTGAGTACAAGGAAATAGTCATTTATGGTCATATTCAAATCAAAGCCCATTGAAGACTTTGCTCTGCAGCAGCAGCTCCTCTGCAGAACATGTGCTTGAACTGAAGCTAAATATTGTGCACTGAACAGATGTTGTAAATATGAATTGATATTAATGTGAATATTGTGCATTGAATAGATAAAGTTGGACCACTGCCTTTCCTTTTGTTCATTTATGCTCGTACATTCAGCCTTCAACAGAGATTGCAACAACAGGAACATGTGGGAACATCCAGGGGAGGGGCGGAGCTTTGGTAGAGGGGCGGAGCCTGTAGAGCAGCAGGAGGCGGGACATGACGTATGAACTCTGCTGTGGAAAGATCAGTGTTGTTGTTTACATCTCCTCCACACCGGAGTCTCATCACCAGAAGATCTGGAATCTCCTCGTGTTTCTAGTGGACGTCTTCGTCTTCTACGTGTCCGGCTCCTCTTCTTCATCCTGAGATGTTTGTGTTCTTCAGTTTCACGTCACGTGTTAGAAACCTCATCAACACGTCCACTCGCTCACTGGGAAGCTTCCACACATTGTCCTGCTGGTTCCTCACATGGACTCTGACATGTTACACACATTCTACCAGGAGGCTGCAGGAGAAGATCATGAACGTGTCCAGAGACACTGACTCAGACGTTTGTTCTCCCATAGGGAACCTGTAGAACATGTGAGGAACATGTCTATCATGTCTTAAACAACTATAGTTCTTCCTGGAAGTGATGTCATCATGTCCGGTGTCCACTGAGAAAGCAGTGAATTTCCAGTTTGACCTCCGACCTCTGACTCTTTAAATCTGATCTATCTTGCAGGATGTCGATGGCGGAGGCGCCTTTAGATCTGTTCTCAGAGCAGGAGTTAACCTGCTCCATCTGTCTGGACCTGTTCGTTGAACCAGTCACAACTCCCTGTGGACACAACTTCTGCCAGGTAACGTAAAGACACACAACACCCGAGGCCCGGTTACACCTGAACTGAAGCATGTGTCCGATTTGTTTAAGATGGAATTAATGTTAAAAGTGAACGTTTGCTGCTGATGTGAAGACTTTTCGTCAAATCGTTCTCGAGACAACATGTTGACACAAGAATGAAACGATCGAGCAACCTGGAAAAGTATTGCCTTTGGCCACTAGGTGTCCCCGGTGCTGAGGCTTACAAACTGGTGACTTTCTTGTTTTTCCTTCAAAAGAAGAAAGACGAACATCCTAAAGCTCAGAAATGGCGCCCTCTAAGGGAGTTCAGGTGCAGGTGCAGGACCACAGGTGCAGAAGGGTTCAGTGGTCATATGACTTTGATACATGTTCAAACTCTTCTTCTCTTATTTGTTTGCAGGCGTGTATTGGAGGTTACTGGGCGTCCAGTCCCGTGTGCACGTGTCCGCTGTGCAAACATCCGTTCGATGAACGACCTCAGCTCAGCGTCAACAAAGTCTTCGCTCTCATCGCAGACAAATACAAAGAGACTCGTTATGGAGCCGCGGGGTTTCCCCCGCCGGGCGGGAACGAGGCGCCGCGGACGACTGGCGACACGAACCCGTTTCTGACGGTGGCGACGGTGGCGACAGGTGAGGAGGTGGTGTGGTGTGATGTGTGTACCGGAGGGAAACAACCGGCCGTCAGCTCCTGCCTCACCTGCACGGCCTCATACTGCACTGAGCATGTGCGGCCACATCACACCACGCCCTTCTACTCCAAACACCCACTGATGGATCCTCTGGAGGCTCTGCGGGGCCGCACCTGCTCCGTCCACCGCCGCCTGCTGGAGGTGAGTGCAAACAGATCAGCATCTCAGCTTTGTCCTTATTCGAGGTCCATTTATTTTTGGTACATTTTTAACCAAGTTGAGACTTTTTTCACATTTTATTTAGTTTCCTTTAGTTTAAAAAATTGTTTATTAAAAAGAAAAAACTGATAGACACAAATCCGACATCGTCTCCTGGTGGTCAGGTGTCGTCCTCGGGTAGGGACAGTCTCAGGTCTCTGCAGAGATGTTTGTTAGGTTCTTGTCAGGGGGACTCGGGTCCACTCAGGGACCCTGATCACGTGGATTAATGGAGGAACTTGTTCCTGACGTGTTCGCCCCTGCAGGTGTACTGTCGGACATGTCAGAGGTGTATCTGTGCCATTTGTGTCCTGGAGGAACATCGAACACACAAAACTGTCTCTGTCCAGACAGAGAGACTCAGCAAACAGGTAAATGACAGAGACTCGATGTGATGTCCTCGTGGTGGGATTCAGTTGGTGAGACGGAGACGTGTTCACACGTGTGTGTTCAGAAACAGGTGGCGAGGACGGAGCAGGAAATCCTGAACCGGATCAGAGAGCGAGAGATCCACGTGACGGAGCTCCGGAGGAAACTGGAGGGAGTGAAGGTCTGACATGTTGTTTGAGTAAAACGTTTAAAACTTGAAAGATGGTCAACTTTTGGTCCCAGTTTGTCCAGCTGGGCCTGAGTGCCTTGCTCAAGGGTACTTTAGCTGATATGACTAATTTTAACAAACTACTTCAACTTGAAGTTTTGGTTCTGTATGTTTCAGTCAAACCATTTGACTTGAATGATCATTATTTCAATTGTTTTGTCTCAGAACTACGCAGACGGACAGCGAGGGGAAGCTGAACAGCTGCTGGACGAAGTGTCCGCTTCCCTCGACCGGATCCGGACGCGGGTGGTGGGCGGGATCGAGAACCAGCTGGATGCCGTCATGTCCAAGGGGGAGGGGCTGGTGAGCCGTCTGGAGGCGGAGCTCAGCCAGTTGATGGACAGGAGGGCCACACTGGAAGTCCAGGCCATCAGTCAGGATCACATCGGTTTCCTGCAGGTGGGAACTGAATTAGTATTTTACTCACTGCATGAGGTCGATGTTATCAGTGAAACCAAAGCAGAAAGACTTTAATCCCATTTACAATATTTGTTTATTTATCGCAAGTTATATGATCGTTGCGATGTTTTCCTAGTTGACATATTGTATATCAAGAGGTCTTGTTGTAATCTTATCATCGATCAGCTGCCATCATGATCTTTGATTCACATTCCACCATCAAGATCCAGGATGTGGCCACAGCAGCGATCCTGGTAAAGTCATGTCAGTAACATGTGTTGATGAGACTTTAATGTGATGTATAATAGTATTATCACAGTAATCTTGAGATCTTTAGAATGTGGATATTCAGATAAATTATTTTGAAATGTTTGGTCACGTTGAATATTCTACCAGAGCTCACGTCTGTAATCAGGGAACAAAAAGCCCACAGAAAACTCTTCATCATTCTTCATCACCTCCTCTTCCTCAGAGCTTTGAGGAGGCCACAGTGCCTCTGGCTGACGATCTGCAGATCAACGTGGAACCTGAGTTCTCCCTCCATTTCAATCTGGCGGAGGTGAAGAGTTCTCTGACAGACGTGAAAGACAAGATGGACGACATCAGGATGGAGGAGGTCTGCTCCCGGGGCTCCGGAGGCTCCTGTGAGTTGAGCTGGTGGTGGAACATGACCTTTAATCATGAAAACGTCCCTTTTATCAACTAACACATGAACATCTTAGATATGGACAAATTAAATAAAAATGGTTGAATCATTCAGCGTTGAAGCTGAAGCAGATTGTGCGTTAGTTTCCTCCACAGACCTGATGGCGGCGGAGAGCATGCTCAGTCTGAGAGGAAGCAGCTCCAACCTGAGGAAGAGTCAGTGGTCTCTGAGAGGTGAGGCGTCCTCAACACAACCACACTCACTATACTTCACTTTGATTGTGGAAGGTCTCACGTGGTTTCCTGTCCTCTGTAGATATGAAGAAGTTCAAAGCCGTCTCAGGTCTGTGTCCCACTCACTTTTCTTCTCCATCACAAATGATCAACGTGTGTTTGTAAAAATCTCTTTGTGTTTTGTCTCAGGACACAAAAAGGCTCGTGTCTACATGGGTGAGTTTTACAACATTACACATTTTTATTTTCAGCTCTCTGAGACACGTGTTTGCTTACAATCATTGCTATTACTATTTTAATAAACGTTATTGATTATGTGGATCTATAACAATTGCTTTAACCATTTAGCTGTTCATGAAATGTTACGTTTATTTAAAAATTTAAAAGATATACAGGCAGCTCAAGCAGAATGCTAACTGCTAGCATACACGGATGCTAGGGTTAACTAGTTTAACTAAATTTTTCAATTTCATTTGTAAAGCGTAAAATCATAATATACATGACCTCCAGGCTCTCTACATATCAAAGTTATAGAGAAACTCAAACCCTCACCACACTGGAAGTCGGAGTGGTCATGTCTAAATTGGGGAGACTGTAAATAAAGTACACAACATGACAAATCCTTAAAGTGAAGCCTGAGAGTCTTGATCACCCCCTGGTGGCTGGCGCCACAATAGGATTCCATGTTAGCAGACGAGACGTGGACAAGTCAAACAAATCGAAGTAGACGTTAACTAAACGTTTCTAAGAGATGGAGACTTCATGATTGACGTTGAGACGGACTCTTGTTTGGTCCAGAGTGTGTGGGCGGGGCCTCGACACCATCACACTGCACAGGCGCTGATTCCTGTCTGAGATGTTTTTGCGACTCCACCCGAAGCTGGATGGAAACACGTGGTGTTAGCTTTGGTAAAGCCTGAGATGTCACATGTCATCGTACATGTGACGTCCCCTCTAGTGCCCCAGTAACAAGCTGTTGGTATGTTTTGGTTTTCTTGTGGTTTCCAGAGGACGTGACGTTGAACCCGGTGACGGCGTATCCCTTCCTCATCCTGTCTGAGGACAGGAAGCAGGTGAAGCGAGGAGAGAAGCTGCAGTTCTACAGAAACAGTCCTCACAGGTTCGATGTGTGGTCCTGTGTCAACGCCAAGGAGGGATTTGGCTCTGGACGCCATTACTGGGAGGTCAGACCCACACACAAAGAAACACACACACACTCAGTAACACACACAGTAACACACACAGTAACACACACAGTAACACCTGCCGTGTGCTCTCACCTGTCTCAGGTGTTTGTCGGGGAGAATAAGGACTGGAAGGTGGGCGTGGTCAGCGAGTCGGCTCAGAGGAAAGGTCTGTTCGACATGAGTCCCTCTAACGGATACTACGCCATCTGGTGGAGTGGCAGCCAGCTGCGGGCGCTCACTGCACCCCCACTCACCAAGGTTGAACCCAAACCTCCAGTCAAACCCTGTCATCATCAGTCTGTCTCCTCATTGATTGTATCATGAATAAGGAATCAGTCCATCCAAAGATCTGCTCAGACATCTGTGTCAACTTCAACTGACCTACATCTGTGCTAACATTAGCTTGTCGTCCATGTACGTGCTCAGGTTCCACTTGTGTCTGTCCTGCAGGTGAAGAACCCTCAGAAGTTGCGTCAGGTGGGCGTCTTCCTGGACGTGGACGTGGGTCAGGTGTCCTTCTATAATGCCAAGTCGGGCTCTGAGATCTACAGCTTCACTGGATCGTCTGAGTTTACAGAGAGGATATTTCCTCTGCTGGGAACTGGAGACAAAGAGGTCCCCCTGGTGCTCATCACCGCACAGCACCACGTGGCCTGAGGGCCGGGCCTCGTCCCCGAGCGAGACAGAGGAGACGAGACGAAAGACGACGGGACAGACGAAGGGACAGAGGAGACGAAAGACGACGGGACAGAAACTTTGATTCAGTTGTGACTCTGTTGCCTTTGACGACTAAATAAAACGTCAGTCCTCCTTTGATCTTTCTTCGGAAACCAGATCCACCGATAGATCAGCGAACATAAGAACAGCTGACGTCTCGTCTCACGTTCCAGATCCTTCAACTGTAAAAAAACCACCGTGATAATTGAGTTTGTTGATTAATGAGTGAATAAAGTGTCAGAAATAAATGAAACAAGAAAACATGTTTAACATATGAACATTAAAACATATGAACATTAGAAAGTTTCTGTCAGAATCACTTCCGTCAAACAAATCTTCATTTGAATCTGCATCAGTAACAGCTGGTGGTCCTGGGATCTCCTGGACCTGAAGAGGGAACCGACCAGAGCATCAGCGACAACACAAATGAGTTGCATCAAACCCAGTGTGAAGAAGGTGGAGCTGGTTTTCAGAGGAAGCAGCTAAATGAAATAAAGGCGCCTTGTTGGAGCTTTGCCAGTGAACGTGTGGAGGGAACCAGCTGCTGGGGCTGAACTACGCTCTAGATGAAGATGAAGATGAAGATACATTTATTTGTCCCAAACACAGTCACACTCATGCAGGTAGGGACATGGAACCTCTGCTTTTGACCCATCTGGTGCAGGACACACAGAGCAGTGAGCGACCATGCACGGCGCCCGGGGAGCAGATGTTGGGGGAGTAAGGTGCCTTGCTCAGGGGCACTAGACAGGGTAGGGAGAATCCTCTTGGATGTTTGGACAGATCAATCCAGGTTCGTCTTCTTCTTGTTTCTCCGTGGAGACGAACCAGAGACCTTTTCTGCCACTAGTCCAAGTTTCTGCCACTAGTCCACCACCTTATGATCATTAGATCGTGAGAACATAGGAACACATGGAACCAGCACTGCTCAGAAAAACTATAAACACCTAAATCACACATGATTAATTAATGATTCAAGTATAAATCTTTACTGATGAACATTGTATGATGGAAAGTAAAACCATCAACCACTGAGGACTGGATTCAGACCCCACTGAAGGTCCCAGTAACAAACTGAAGCCACAGGCTGATCCAACTTGTGTGAATTTCATCAAGTCATCATGTGACTCAGTGGGTGTGGCCTCCTCGTGCCTGCATGTTCTGGACATGATGCTCCTGAGCAGTCGGAGGACGGAGTCATGGGGGGGGATCTCCTAACCTTTGCTTATATGGTTCAGACGTTAATTATGTTTAATATCCTCGTTCAGGTTTATCATTTACACACTTTCCTGAGGTTAGAATCGAATGTGCCGTGTTCGTACGAACTCACTGTACCAACAAACGTGGGAGAAATTGACCATAAGTTCCGAACATGGTCTTTGTTTGCGATGAAGGTGAAGATGTGATGAAAACCTTTCATTCTTCACAACACGGAGACGTCCGAGGTCAGGGTCCTTCGACAGGAAGTGTGTCAGTGGATCAAGGGCACTGAACAGGAAGTGATTCTGGGCACGTCACAACATTTCTAATCTTTCAAGTTCATATTTTATTTAACATAAATCATATTGCAGTCAATGTGAACAGCTGGGTTTCAATATACACAATAGAGTCAAACATTTTAAGCCCTGCTATAACCCCCACCAACATTTATCCCCCCCCCCCCCCTGCTCCTTTAAAACACACGGATCGTCCCACCCCCATGACAGCGGAGCCACTTAGCTCCGCCCCTAATACTATGTGTGTGTAGCAGCAAACTCCAAACCAATCAATCTTCACGTTGCTAACGCTGTCATTTGGGGCCACCAGTCCGACCTGTAGCTGATCTGGTGTCATGTGATCAGCGGCAGGCATGATTACTTTTTATATAATTCTTTTTTTATTGAAGGCTCGTAGCAAAGACCTCCCAATCAAGCGCCCCCCCCCCCAGCCTCCTGCCGTTGACTCATGACCAGCAGGAAACTGTCGACTTTGAGTTTCTACTGACAAAACAATGGCTGCCTGACGGGAGTGTTTTCACGGTGACCACCATCCTGTCATCACGTTGCCTTAACGTCAGTAGCCCTGCTCCCTGATGACAACCTGATCAGTTTGGAGTTTGCTGACGACTGATGTGAGGAGCGAATAAATGACAGCAAAAACGAGGTGGGCGTGTCCTTCTGACCACCTGATAAACTCAGGTGTTTCCACCACGCACATAAAATAAAAAAAATAAAAACCATGTGGGTATCAGAGGCGTTGTGGCGTTCACCGAATCATTGTCTCACCTGAGCAACTACCCCCCCCATCATCATCATCATCATCATCATCAGCCATCTTTTTGAGTCCAGTCAGGTGTGTGTCAGCGCCCCCCTGTGGCGTGTAAACGGTTGAATTCTGCGTCTCAGAAATAAAACAGGGAGAACTGGGGGGTGGGGGCTAAGTGTGAGCAGGTGGGGTGTGTGTGGGGATGGGTCTGTCGTCTTCTGATGAGCGGCTTCCTGTCTCAGCAGCTTCTGCCAACGAGCAGGACGGAGGAGGGGGAGGAGTGGGGGGAGTCTGGGGGTTGGTGGGACGCCGAGTTATTTAAGACACCTCTCGAAGTAGGTGGCGCCAACGTAGCCACCCCTCAGAGAGCGATGGACATTCTGCTCAAAGAGCCGCCGGTTCGTCTGCAGAACCTCCGCCGCCTCCTTGTTCAACGGATCCTCAGGGTTCGGCTCCTGAAAGGGGGGGGGGGGGGGGGGGGGGGGGTGATCAGAAGTGGAACAATTCGGCGATCAATCAGTTAATACGTTTTAACTAATGGATGGATCTTAATGTTCTCAGAACAGGTCAATGACTGAAGCTAGCTACTAGCTAGGTGGTTAATTAACACTTCACTTTGAATTCATGCGTCTCAGGGGTCCGACCAGGATGTTGTGATGACATCACATCAGCTTGGGGGACAGTTCAGAGACGGTCAGTGGACATCGGGCGTGACAACCAATCACTTACATTGTGTAGTGTCTCATAATGTATTGATTACAACAAATAAATGGAGCCACATCAGTTTCAGCAAATTTTTATCAGCGTGTGTCAAAGCATCAATATCACCACGATCAGTTGGTTTCCTTTCTGCTGGATGAGGATTATTATTGGTTTGTATAAAGTTGCCATGTGTTGCAAGCGCTCCGAGTGTGAGACTCACTAGAAATAGATACTGTAGACCGTAGATGATGGAGTTTACTGTCAACACAGGCTTCCAGTCCTCTCTGTGGACAAACACACACACAGTGAGGAGGTGAAGCGGCTGCTGGTTCAAAGCTGCGGCAGCTGAATACAAACCTTAAGATATTTAGGCAGACGTTTCCTTCCAGGTCAATGTTGGGGTGATACACCATCGTCTCACACTTTACCTTGGGGGGGTCATGAGGATAACCCTGTCCTACCTGAAAAACATATCCTCCATGTTAGCCGATGGGACAAAGATTAATCAAAGGAGACGTTAAAGAAATATTTCTGAAAGACGACTTCTGTCAGTCACTGATCCTCTTTATATACAGTCACTGATCCTCTTTATATACAGTCACTGATCATCTTAATAACAGTCACTGATCATCTTTATATAAAGTCACTGATCATCTTTATATAAAGTCACTGATCATCTTTATATACAGTCACTGATCCTCTTTATATACAGTCACTGATCCTCTTTATATACAGTCACTGATCATCTTTATATACAGTCACTGATCATCTTTATATACAGTCACTGATCATCTTTATATACAGTCACTGATCCTCTTTATATACAGTCACTGATCCTCTTTATATACAGTCACTGATCATCTTTATATAAAGTCACTGATCATCTTTATATAAAGTCACTGATCCTCTTTATATACAGTCACTGATCCTCTTTATATACAGTCACTGATCCTCTTTATATACAGTCACTGATCCTCTTTATATACAGTCACTGATCCTCTTTATATACAGTCACTGATCCTCTTTATATACAGTCACTGATCCTCTTTATATACAGTCACTGATCCTCTTTATATACAGTCACTGATCCTCTTTATATACAGTCACTGATCCTCTTTATATACAGTCACTGATCCTCTTTATATACAGTCACTGATCCTCTTTATATACAGTCACTGATCCTCTTTATATACAGTCACTGATCCTCTTTATATACAGTCACTGATCCTCTTTATATACAGTCACTGATCCTCTTTATATACAGTCACTGATCCTCTTTATATAAAGTCACTGATCCTCTTTATATACAGTCACTGATCCTCTTTATATACAGTCACTGATCCTCTTTATATACAGTCACTGATCCTCTTTATATACAGTCACTGATCCTCTTTATATACAGTCACTGATCCTCTTTATATACAGTCACTGATCCTCTTTATATACAGTCACTGATCCTCTTTATATACAGTCACTGATCATCTTTATATAAAGTCACTGATCATCTTTATATACAGTCACTGATGGTCCTTATATACAGTCACTGATCATCTTTATATACAGTCACTGATGGTCCTTATATACAGTCAGTAAGTCAGGTGACAGGTGTTTCTCACCTTAAAGCTGAAGACAAACTTTCCTCCTTTGTAAAAACCCTGTGAGACAAAGACAAACAATCATCATTATCCCAGTTGTCATGACAGAAGTGGCGTACAGGTGTACTACAGGACATTAAAATCACTTCTGACCACAGCCAACCATAGTGAAGTGTTTTCATGGTGTAAGGGGGGTGATCCTTTAATGATCAAACTATTGAGCAGATGAATGTGAATTCAAGCTGTGCTTCTCACAGCTTATGGTGGAAAACAGGAAGTGAAGAAACGCACCTCGTCTGGTGAGATGATGAGTCTGAAGTTGAGCAGGTCATCGTCATCAGGGAAGTTGATCTCACACGTCTTTGGCAGGTTCAACTCATTGATGTCTGACACAGGAAAGAGAAAACACTTTCCATCAGTTCCCCTCACAGAAGATCAATAATCAATAGTTGATCAATAAAAGAATAAACGTATTTCGCTTCAAAAAATGGTTGCTCAGAATTTTCTTTGGTGGATGAATTGATTTTGGACTCAGTGGATTCACTGAGAATTAAATGCTAATATTAAGGTGATGATCATGACAATAACGAGTCCAGGCAAATGAATTACACAAAGTGAGTGTGACGAGTCATCATTCAGCCGTTCACTACAACTTCACCGCAAACAGCAGAAAGTGATCCCGTTCCCCAGAAGTTTAAATTCAAATGTTTATTGTATAAAGTATCGTTTCACGTCACCAGTAACCATGATCTATAACGAGTATGGTAAACAGTAACGATTGTCGTTACTGTTTCTGGTCACATGACTCCACCTGTCACCTGAAACGTTAATAAAGACTGAGGAGAGGTGACTTTTCACTGGTTAGCTGGTTAGCTGGTTAGCTGCAGGTTCCACAGACTCATCGGAGCAGGTGAACACAAAGCGATGGTTCCCCTGGTTCGCTGTGGAGATGCTGTCCCACACTGTTCATGTGAAGTGGCTAACAGTTAGCAACTCGCTGTGTGTTTTGAGTGGGTGCTAGCTGTGTGCTAGCATGCTAGCCCTCAGACAGTCTATGTCTGAATGTCTATTTTCAAATGTAGCACAGGCTAGCTGTTAGCCCGCACCACTCCATGCTAAAGTTAGCGCGCTAGCTCTTTTCATCAGAGTTAGAAATAGACCCGCTTTATGTTCTGGGGGTGGGGGGCACCCTACGGGCTACTTCTAACTAGTCGTGCGGCTAACCGGCCGATGGCCCGGGTAACTAGCCCAAGTAACTAGCCCGGGTAACTAGCCTACCTTTCTGTATCCGGAGCTGGGCCGCGCTGGCTTTTTTCCCCCCGGCTCCTGTTCGGTTTCCTCCAGCAGATTCCTCGTCTTTCTTCTGCTGCTTCAGTGAAAACAGTTTAATCATCTTCAGTCGTGTGGTCGCTGCTGCTGCTGCGTGTTGCTGCGGTGTGTGCGGGCTCTGTGCGGGATCTCAGGAGGCTCGGTTCGGTCTAACGGCACCGGGACGTGATGGAGCCGGTGCGTCTCAACTAATTACACTGAAGAGCTGCTAGCGCCGAGCTAGCCTGTTAGCCTGTTAGCTAGCAGGGGAGGCCGGGCACGGGGGTAGAAGTGTATGGAAGGCAATCAGTGACAAAACAAAAACTGTAGCAATGAACCATACGTACAAAAAAAACTATGATCAACAAACTTTAAATCAAACCTTTTATGTATATTATCAGTGACTGTATATAAAGACGATAAGTGACTGTATATAAAGACAATAAGTGACACTATATAAAGATGATCAGTGACTGTATATAAAGATGATCAGTGTGACTTGGGAGAATGCATCTTTAATTTTTGTATTTATGAATTTATTCATGTCCTCTCTCTCCCTTTGAGGTGAGGTGGTAAGTGTGGTCACCTGTGTGACGTCATCAGTACCGGGGTCTGAACGTATCACCGCAGATCAGCTGACTCAACACCATAGCAGGTCCCGCACGGCCCCGCAGCCCGCACAAACACACAGGCACAATAGACTAGGAGAACAATAGCTGTGCACTGCTCGTCCCGCACATGTGATGCATATGATGTGCGGGTCTAGCTCTGGCGGAAGGTTATTGCTCTGTGTTTTGACCCCCCCCCCCCCCCGGAATAAACGGAGAGGAACACGTTGTAACGTGCTGAGAGAGAGAGAGAGAGCGAGAAAGAGAGAGAGCGAGAGAGAGAGAGCGAGAGAGAGAGAGGTGAATGGGCACGACTCACTGCGCCCTGCACTTATCGATATTATCGATCAGTTCGATCATCGATACATTAAACCTGCAGGGGCTGCTAGCTTAGCGTGGGAGCTAATCGGGGCTCCAGAGGCTACCACGATGGGACGCGTGTGAAGCAGCCGCAGCTAACAGCAGCCTGGCGGAGAAAGGAACAAGGAAGCGGACGGCTAGCTGCGCTGCACCGAAGCTAACGTTGGCTAGCTGTTGGCTTATATTATTTCTAATGAACGACCGAGGAGCATGCGACCTGATCCGAGGAGGTGAGCACCTGAAACCGGGGAACCAGCGGGCAGGCGGGGTTCCCTGAGCCCCACCTGCCCGGCCGGGTGTTTCTGGAATTGGAGATAATGAAAGAGGAAGCGTACTGCGGGGAGGGGGAGCGGACAGCTAGCCTGCTAACACGCTAGCACCCGTAACGCTAGCCCTGCCCCCAGATACCCGCGTACCCGGGCACCTGTGGGGTGTGTGAGGGGGGGGGGCATTGACGGCGTGTAGAAACGTCCTCGCGGTCCGGTTCTCGATCCCTTCACTAAATAGAGCTTCACACTGACACGTTAGCTGCTAGCCGTTAGCTGTTAGCCGCTAGCAGTTCCAAGTGGTGCTAGATGCGCATCTTCATTATTGTCTTCAGGTCTGAGAGTTCAACTTTAAACGTGAAAAACTGCTGAAGCTTCTAAATGCTTGAAACGAGGAGTCGGTTCATTGATCGGTGATTTGTCGGTGAAACCGATCAGCAGCTGCACCGATCATCCATTAATCGATTTGCTCCTTTTTAAAGGCAAAGATGTAAAACGTGTGAAGGGAAGTGGTCACGTGACAGAGGTGAAGGCACCTGAACGTCTCGCTGTGGAATATTGATCCTGTCGATTGCTGATCAATCAATAGTAAACACAAATATTAATATGGATCAGTATTTTATTTGTAAACATCGTATTGTTATTACCACTGCTAACACAGCTTACAGCTCATTGTGTTTATTATTATGAATCAGCCTCATCAACTGATTAATAAGCTCCCGAGCAGACCGTGATCAGTTCTGGGTTCTGTCTCTCAAAGTCGGTTTGTGATCCAGGATCTGCTGCTTCTACATCTTGTTGATGTTTTACTGTGACCAACTAATCAGTCTGGTTCATGTTCCTCAGACTCTGACTCTTAAATTATAACAAAACTAGTTCTGTTTCTCAGACATTTTCAAGGCGATTAATCTGAAAACTAACCTGGTAGATTAATCAGTAATGAAAATGAATGTCCGTTACACCTGTTTGACCGACCGCTAACTAGAGCTCTTAAGGGTTAAACTGAATCCAGCTGCTTCATGTGTTTTCTCAGTTAACACGACATTACTTTTCATTTAGCTGACGCTTTTATCCAAAGCAACTTACAATAAGTGCATCAACTGAAGGAACAAACCCACAACAGAGGCGGTGGACTGGTGGCAGGAACTTGGACTGGTGGCAGAGAAGGTCTCTGGTTCGTCTCTGGTTCGACTCCACGGAGAAACAACAAGAAGACGAACCTGGATTGATCTGTCCAAACATCCAAGAGGATTCTCCCTACCTGCCCCTAGGGACAGTGCCCCTGAGCAAGGCACCTTACTCCCCCAACATCTGCTCCCCGGGCGCCGTACATGGCTGCTCACTGCTCTGTGTGTCCTGCACCAGATGGGTCAAAAGCAGAGGTTCCATGTCCCTTCCTGTATGAGTGTGTCTGTGTTTGGGACAAATAAATGCATCTTAATCTGCATCTTATCTTAAGCTTCCAAAGCCAAACTACAAAGTGCAACATGTACAAGCATCTAGACGATGGTTATTAGACATCATCTTCTTAACCGAGCTGTGACTTCAGTCTGGAGGACGATGAGGAGACTTTCTGTCCTGATGTCCACGTGGAGCTGGCTCCACCGTTTAGGAGCAGGGACAGGAAACGGTGGTGATGTTGTTGAGTGACAGCTGTCCCTCGCAGTGAGGGAGCAGCTGATTGGCCGATGCAGAGTGGACGGGCTGTGAGGTTTGACCATGTCCCGGATGTAGACTGGACCTGATCCGTTTCAAAACAAATTTAATTAATTTGTGTGATCAGTGTTGATTTTGTAAACAAAGTGTAAAACTGAGAAAAGTGAAAATAATTTGGTTCATTATGAAACATTGGAGATCAGAGGTCATAAGCTGAGTGGGCGGTCCTTCAGTCTGAAATATGCGGCAGGTGTCTGGGAACCTGCTGATGAGCAGGTATCAGGCTTCACTTGTAATAATGTGTTCTAACTCCGTCTTTCTGAGACAAGTTGAAGCTCATTCACAAAGTGCTCATGATGATCAGGTGACTGTTCATCATAGAATCACTGACTCATGTGTTTTTATGTTACTGATTAATTGATGATCAATAATGGAAACAATGATATGGCGCTGCTCTGTGATCACATGGTGACCGGTTTCCCTCTCTGATTGTGTTTGCAGCTGACTTGTTCGGGGATGTCGGGCAGTAAGGCACTGGGCGGGGGGGCGAGGCGCAGGCGGACGCGGTGCCGGCGCTGCCAGGCGTGCATGAGGACCGAGTGTGGAGAGTGTCACTTCTGTAAGGACATGAAGAAGTTCGGAGGGCCTGGTCGGATGAAGCAGTCCTGCCTCCTGAGACAGTGCACGGCTGTGAGTCCACACACACACACACACACACACGCACACTGATTTTTACCTTTCGTGTATTCGTGTCGATTCTTCAAATAGCTTCGACCCACAGCTGCATCCCAGCAGGCAACGATGCTGGGTTTCCATGGCAACCATCTCTGGATGGAGTCTAGAGTTGGCTTTGATCCATCGCAGTGGTTTTTCAGAGAGATGCTTTAACACACACACACACAGCTGTTCATATCATGTCTGTTGTTAGGTTATTTATGGGTCATTGTTTCATCTCAGAATATTAATATTACAGGGCTCCAGGCTGCGATCATTCCGTCGCAAATTTATAACTTTACACAGTCTGTGGCCAATTCTCTGGATTCTACCCAGAGGTCATTTCTGAAAATGGCTTCAGATGATGCACACTGGCGTCAGCAAGAGGCTTGAAAGAGGAAGTTCCTTGTTTACTTGTTTTGTTGGGGTTGTTCTGTAATGACGATAATTAGCCGACCACATATAGGTCAACATTTATCAGTTTTTTTGTTTGGTTTTAATGTTTTAAAAAGCACCACTGAAGTGTTTTTGTTAGCACTTAAAGCACCTTCTAAAGCCGTACTTCACCTTTTGACTTTGAAATAGAACCGCAAATTTCTGCAATTTAAATTGTCTATTTATTACCAAAACATGTATCTGTAAAATCTGTAAAACAGTTGGGAAATGGTAAAAATATGAAAGTGTTGCATGTCGCGGGTGCCGCTACATTTTGTGCTGGTGCCTCTCACATGTTCAGTGAGGAGCAGCAGAAGTTAGTCTGGAGCTCTTTAATCAAAAGAACAATCATAGTCCACAGTGTTTTAAAGTCCAGCTGACAAACTTCTTCACACAAAACATGTCTCTCTTTGTACGGCCGGTACTGATCCACCTGTCTCTCTCTCTCTCTCTCTCTCTCTCTCTCTCTCTCTCTCTCTCTCTCTCTCTCTCTGTCCTTGTAATTCCGGTACTGATCCACCTGTCTCTCTCTCTCTCTCTCTCTGTCCTTGTTATTCCGGTGCTGTGCCTGTCTCTCTCCCTTCAGCCCGTGCTGCCTCACACGGCGGTGTGCTTTGCATGTGGCGAGGCAGGGAAGGAGGACACTGTGGACTCGGAGGAGGAGAAGTTCAGCCTCTCTCTGATGGAGTGCACCATCTGTAATGAAATTATCCACCCAAGCTGCCTGAAGGTTGGTGATCAGGTCGAATCAATAATCAGGATCTTCGATCGTTTCTCTACGACTCTCAGACTGACGCTGTGTCTCCTCCTCAGATGGGGAAAGCCGAAGGTATCATTAACGACGAGATCCCAAACTGCTGGGAGTGTCCCAAATGCCACAAGGAGGGCAAGACCAGTAAGGTGGGTCAGACCAGGGTGCTGTACTGGGGTACCAGTACTCTGGGTCCCGGACTCGGGGACCCCTTTCCCACGGCAATGCAATACAGTGACTGATCTCAAACTGGTTCTTTGTGTTGTGATGGCCAAAGAAATGTCTCATGGCCAGAAATAACTTTGGTACACTTCTCTAAAGAGAGAAGTGCTTGCACAAAGGGCTGGGGGCGGGTTTATCATGACCAACAAGACCAGTAAGACCAAAACATTGTGAGAACCAGTTTCTAAGTCTAAACCTGTACAAATGTTATAAACCCGTGAGAGCCATACTTGAGAAGAAATACAGTCCTCCTCCATTGGTTATGTTGTGCTTGAAGTCTAGTGTGGCTGAGAATGAAAAACTGTGATGTAAAGACGTAGCTCTAAATCCTGGAAATCACTTGCTCTTAGTAAAAGTTTAAAAGTTGAACCAACTTCAAACCAGACCTAGATTAGATCCACCTCGTCAAAAAGGGTTCAGAACTGAGGGACTAGGACTCAGGGTATATAGGCATATTTATTTCACACTCTTTTATTTATTTATTTTCTCAATGTATTAACTCTTCATTTTATCCTCGGCACCATTGTAAATGAGGGTCTTATTCCTCAATGTGTTTTCCGAGGCTTAAATAAATAATCAATCAATCAATCAATCAGGGACCAGGAAACTTTTAACGGCATCAGTGCAGCATGGACTGACCTGTGTCTGTCTCCAGGACCAGGCCGATGGCTCAGGGAAGCGGCGACTGGATAACGGGGAGGTGGGCCGTTGGAAACTCACAGATGAGCCGCCCCCTAAAAAGAAAGCCCCTCCCTCCCTGGAGGAGGGGGGGAGGACAGCGGAGGGGGGCCACAAGAGGAAGAAGGAGAAGGAGCTGCCTCAGGACAGCGGAGCCAAGAAGAAGGTGGATTTCAATGTATTTACACAGGACATGTTGTTGTTTAGTCAGACGTCACATATTTTACAGAATAAACATTCATGTTTATATTTTACATAAATAAGTTTGATTTCTTAATTCAAGTTCTATATATTTTTAATTTTTATTCATGATAACGTCTTTGGTCAAAGTGTAAAATATCAAACTAATTTCATAATTACATTTGAGAAATCAATGATTATTTTATTTTGATAATGAGCACATAGATAATAATCCAAAGTAGTGGAGCTTCACAGAAAAAGTCCTCCAGCTGTAGGAGACACAGAGGACTTTTATTGTGAAGGGTGGTGACCTCTGACCTTCTGTCTGTTTCTGTCCAGATGAAAGCTGCCCATGAGAAACGCCTGAAAAAGGTACGAAGGCTTGGATCCCATGTTTCTGTGAGATGTGACGGACTGAAGTTCATGTCCAGGGCATCTTCAGTTTAACCTTTTCTCAGGGCACTGGTCGAACACCACGTGTTATGAGATGAGACCGAGAGAGACTGTGATTAACACCTGCTGTGGCCACATCCTGATCGGAATCTTTTCTTTTCAGAAACCCAAACAGGAAGTGGTGGAGTCTAATGGTCCCACATCATCAGCTGGTGGATTTCAGGGCTCCTCCTCTTCCTCTTCGTCTTCTCAACCTGGTGGTGGGGGGGGAGCAGGGGGGGTTTCGAGTGCGGACCAGCGGACGCATCACAGAGAGAAACTTGAACGTTTTAAGAGGATGTGTCTGCTGGAGCGTCGGCCCGAGTCCTCCTCTTCCTCTTCTTCCAGTTCTGAGTCGGACTCCGAGTCGGACTCTGACGATTCCCTTAGGGAGGAGCAAGGTGGAGGCTCCTCGCCATCGTCGTCCTCCCCGGCCCCGCCTCCTCCGATTGTCTATGGCAACAGCAGTGGGGGCCGGGTGGAGAGGGAGAGGAGTCGTAGCGAGCGGGAGAGAGAGAGAGAGAGGGAGAGGGAGAGACGTCTGGCCGAGCTGGGCTTCAGTGCCAGTGAGGAGTCGGAGGGGGAGGGAGGGAGGGGTGAGGAGGAGGAGGAGTTGGAGGTGGGGGGGGGGAGGGGGAGACAAGACACGGCGGAGAGGGGGAGGAGATGGGGGGTTACCTCCAAGAGGACGGAAAGGAGGGCAGCTGGATGGAGAGGACGAGGACACGCCCACATCAGAAAGGACCAGGAAAAACTCCTCCTCCCTCCCCCCACCCTCACCCCTCTCATCCAATCAGATGCCTCCATCCTCGCAGCATGACGGGTTCACGGGGAGGCAGCGGACCAATGGGCAGGAGGCGCGCAACGGACGGACAAGAGGTGGGACGGGAGGGGTGAGGGAGGGAGGTGAGAAGGAGAACGCCAGCGGGATTTTGACCAATCACAGACATGGGGGGGGAGGAGGGGGTGGCACCAAGGGAAGTGGGAGTCGTGGCAACAAGATCCGTAGCAACAGCAAGAACCAGATGTCCAGAAACAACATTTCCTCCTCGACCAATGGGGGAGGGGGGGCGGGCCCCGGGGGAGGCGGCTTGATGATGTCAACAATGGCTGCGTCCCCCTGCTCCCAGCCATCACGTCTCGCCCCTCGCTCTCAGATGATGAAGCGCAGCCCCCCGGCCGTGCCCTCGCCCCCCCGACCTGTTCAGATGGAGAGACACCTGGTGCGCCCCCCCCCCCACCTGCCCAGAGCCCAGCTGTTTGCCTCTGGACGGCGGAGTGTCGCACATCGGGACCCGGGATGTCTGGCTCCGAGTCTTCACCTCCCTGAGCCACCGGGAGCTCTGCGTCTGCATGAGGGTGTGTCGCACCTGGAGCCGCTGGTGAGTCCCGCCCACCTGACACACAGGCTCCTCCCACACTGCTGCACCTGAAATCATGTCACGTGACTGGTCACGTCCACCGGCCATGTGACGTAAACAGGAAGTAGATGTTTCCTCTGCACCTGGCTGCTTAGTAACAGAGGAACATTGACCGTGAAGAGTCACTGACAGGAAGTGCTACTGACAGGAAGTGCTACTGACAGGAAGTGCTACTGACAGGAAGTGCTACTGACAGGAAGTGCTACTGACAGGAAGTGCTACTGACAGGAGGTGTCACTGACAGGAGGTGTCACTGACAGGAGGTGTCACTGACAGGAAGTGTCACTGACAGGAAGTGTCACTGACAGGAAGTGTCACTGACAGGAAGTGTCACTGACAGGAGGTGTTACTGACAGGAGGTGTTACTGACAGGAGGTGTCACTGACTGGAGGTGTCACTGACAGGAAGTGTTACTGACAGGAGGTGTTACTGACAGGAAGTGTTACTGACAGGAAGTGTCACTGACTGGAGGTGTAACTGACAGGAAGTGTTACTGACAGGAAGTGTTACTGACAGGAGGTGTTACTGACAGGAAGTGTCACTGACTGGAGGTGTAACTGACAGGAAGTGTTACTGACAGGAGGTGTTACTGACAGGAGGTGTTACTGACAGGAAGTGTCACTGACTGGAGGTGTAACTGACAGGAAGTGTTACTGACAGGAGGTGTTACTGACAGGAGGTGTTACTGACAGGAGGTGTTACTGACAGGAAGTGTCACTGACTGGAGGTGTAACTGACAGGAAGTGTTACTGACAGGAAGTGTTACTGACAGGAAGTGTTACTGACAGGAAGTGTTACTGACAGGAGGTGTTACTGACAGGAAGTGTTACTGACAGGAAGTGTCACTGACTGGAGGTGTAACTGACAGGAAGTGTTACTGACAGGAAGTGTTACTGACAGGAGGTGTTACTGACAGGAAGTGTCACTGACTGGAGGTGTAACTGACAGGAAGTGTTACTGACAGGAGGTGTTACTGACAGGAGGTGTTACTGACAGGAAGTGTCACTGACTGGAGGTGTAACTGACAGGAAGTGTTACTGACAGGAGGTGTTACTGACAGGAGGTGTTACTGACAGGAGGTGTTACTGACAGGAGGTGTTACTGACAGGAGGTGTTACTGACAGGAGGTGTTACTGACAGGAAGTGTCACTGACTGGAGGTGTAACTGACAGGAAGTGTCACTGACTGGAGGTGTAACTGACTGTCACTGACAGGAAGTGTCACTGACAGGAAATGTTACTGACAGGAAGTGTCACTGACTGGAGGTGTAACTGACTGGAGGTGTAACTGACAGGAAGTGTCACTGACTGGAGGTGTAACTGACTGTCACTGCCAGGAAGTGTCACTGCCAGGAAGTGTCACTGCCAGGAAGTGTCACTGCCAGGAAGTGTTACTGACAGGAAGTGTAACTGCCAGGAGGTGTAACTGCCAGGAGGTGTAACTGCCAGGAGGTGTAACTGCCAGGAGGTGTAACTGCCAGGAGGTGTTACTGACAGGAAGTGTCACTGACTGGAAGTGTTACTGACCTGTACTTGTAACTGAGAGGACTTGTAACTGAGAGGACTTGTAACTGACAGGACTTGTAACTGACAGGACTTGTAACTGACAGGACTTGTAACTGACAGGAGTTGTAACTGACAGGGAGTGTTACTGACAGGAAGTGTTACTGACAGGAAGTGTTACTGACAGGAAGTGTTACTGACAGGAGGTGTTACTGACAGGAGGTGTTACTGACAGGAAGTGTCACTGACTGGAAGTGTTACTGACCTGTACTTGTAACTGAGAGGACTTGTAACTGAGAGGACTTGTAACTGACAGGACTTGTAACTGACAGGACTTGTAACTGACAGGACTTGTAACTGACAGGGAGTGTTGCTGACAGGAAGTGTTACTGACAGGAAGTGTCACTGACAGGGAGTGTTACTGACAGGAAGTGTTACTGACAGGAGGTGTTACTGACAGGAGGTGTTACTGACAGGAGGTGTCACTGACTGGAGGTGTAACTGACTGTCACTGACAGGAGGTGTTACTGACAGGAGGTGTTACTGACAGGAAGTGTCACTGACTGGAGGTGTAACTGACAGGAAGTGTAACTGACTGTCACTGACAGGAGGTGTTACTGACAGGAGGTGTTACTGACATGAGGTGTTACTGACAGGAAGTGTCACTGACTGGAGGTGTAACTGACTGTCACTGACAGGAGGTGTTACTGACAGGAGGTGTCACTGACTGGAGGTGTAACTGACTGTCACTGACAGGAGGTGTTACTGACAGGAGGTGTCACTGACTGGAGGTGTAACTGACTGTCACTGACAGGAGGTGTTACTGACAGGAGGTGTCACTGACTGGAGGTGTAACTGACTGTCACTGACAGGAGGTGTTACTGACAGGAGGTGTCACTGACTGGAGGTGTAACTGACTGTCACTGACAGGAGGTGTCACTGACAGGAGGTGTCACTGACTGGAGGTGTAACTGACTGTCACTGACAGGAGGTGTTACTGACAGGAAGTGTCACTGACTGGAAGTGTTACTGACAGGAGGTGTTACTGACCTGTACTTGTAACTGAGAGGACTTGTAACTGACAGGACTTGTAACTGACAGGGAGTGTTACTGACAGGGAGTGTTACTGACAGGAAGTGTTACTGACGGGACGTATCACTGATGGGACGTATCACTGACTGGAGGTGTCACTGACTGGAGGTGTCACTGACTGGAGGTGTCACTGACAGGAAGTGTTACTGCCAGGAAGTGTTACTGCCAGGAGGTGTTACTGCCAGGAGGTGTTACTGACAGGAGGTGTCACTGACTGGAGGTGTCACTGACTGTCACTGACAGGAGGTGTTACTGACAGGAGGTGTTACTGACAGGAAGTGTCACTGACTGGAAGTGTTACTGACAGGAGGTGTTACTGACCTGTACTTGTAACTGAGAGGACTTGTAACTGACAGGACTTGTAACTGACAGGGAGTGTTACTGACAGGGAGTGTTACTGACAGGAAGTGTTACTGACAGGAAGTGTCACTGACAGGACGTATCACTGACTGGAGGTGTCACTGACTGGAGGTGTCACTGACTGGAGGTGTCACTGACAGGAAGTGTGACTGACAGGAAGTGTCACTGACAGGAAGTGTCACTGACAGGAGTTGTAACTGACAGGAGTTGTAACTGACAGGAGGCGTTACTGACAGGAGGCGTTACTGACAGGAGGCGTTACTGACTGGAGGTGTCACTGACTGGAGGTGTCACTGACAGGAAGTGTGACTGACAGGAAGTGTCACTGACAGGAAGTGTAACTGACAGGAGTTGTAACTGACAGGAGGCGTTACTGACAGGAGGCGTTACTGACTGGAGGCGTCACTGACTGGAGGCGTAACTGACAGGCGGTGCTACTGACAGGCGGTGTAACTGACAGGCGGTGTAACTGACTTGAGGTGTAACTGACTGTCACTGACAGGAAGTATAACTGCCAGGAAGTGTTACTGACCAAGTCATGTGACTGATGAGAACCAATCAGGAAGAGAACGTCTGCGTCATCGTTTACAAAAGTCTCAGTTTCTGTTCAGACTAAAACACAAACCCAGAGTTTTCAAACTAAAGCGAGACCAGTTCAAACCAGTCTCTGATCCTGAGACCAGTTCAAACCAGTCCAAAAGGTGTCAGTGTGGGTGGAGCCTGAGTAATGTCTGTACATTATGATGTCACAATATGTTGGAAGTAAACAACCACATGGTTTTTCAGGATGTCTTTCACAATAAAAGCGCAACATATTAAACTGGTCAAATCACATGAATCAAAGTTTTATATTGTGACTAATAAAGGTCAGGTGACATCGTTCACACGTCCTGCTTACAGACCTGTCAGCATCTCCACGTTAAACACTTGTTGTGTGTCTGTGTCCATCAGGTGCTGCGACAAGAGGTTGTGGACTCAGATCGACCTGAGCCATCAGCGCTCCATCACCCCCCCTATGCTGAGTGGTATCATCCGCCGCCAGCCCGTCTCCCTCAACCTGGGATATACCAACATCTCCAAGAAACAGCTGATGTGGCTCATCAACCGCCTGCAAGGTGTGTGTGTGTGTGTGTGTGTGTGTGTGTGTGTGTGTGTGTGTGTGTGTGTGTGTGTGTGTGTGTGTGTGTGTGTGTGTGTGTGTGTGTGTGTGTGTGTGTGTGTGTGTGTGTGTGTGTGTGTGTGTGTGTGTGTGTGTGTGTGTGTGTGTCTCCCCTTCCTCTCTCAGTCTAACCTGTGTGTGTGTGTATCTCACATGCGTGTGCAGGTCTGTTGGAGCTGAACGTGTGTGGTTGTGCGTGGCCGGTGGTGTCGGCGTTGTGTCAGGCTGTGTGTCCCTGTCTGAGGCTTCTGGATCTGAGCCGAGTGGAGGACCTGAAGGACTCGCACCTGAGAGAGCTGCTTGCCCCCCCACCTGACACCAGGACAGGTGAGACGCACATGCCGTCACATGACAGGAAGTCACACATGAAGCATTGATGACGCATATTTTCACTGAAGTGAAAGTCATTTTTGTGTGGTTTCAATATCTAATTAAATGAGAGAATTTAACCTTTATTAAAGATATTTCATATAATTCTATATTTCGAATGAAATCTTTAAATTCAACTCATTTTGAAAAGGTTTAATGTGTTAATGAAGAGCATGTTCTTTTATTTCTGCTGGTATCACCTAAAATGATCAAATACATCGGTCTTACACGCTGCGCTCTGATTGGTCGATCAGCTCACGGGGAGACCAGAGCAGGACGCTTCCAGAATGTGACGGAGCTGCGATTGGCCGGTTTGGATCTGACGGACGCGTCGTCTCGTCTGCTGGTGCGTTACGTCCCTCACCTGGTCCGGTTAGACCTGAGTCAGTGTGGGAACATCACAGACCAGACAGTCCTCACCCTCACCTCCCCCATCTCCCCCCTGAGAGAGAGCCTCACCCACATCAACCTGGCAGGTGATTCAAACCAGACTCATCTGATCCGACCTTCAAATCACTGAAGCTCCAATGTTATCCATACTTAATTACTGAGTAGTTATTTTCATTTATTCTACAGTTACTATATTTACAGAATTTTACAGTTAGTCTAATTATTTAACAATTTACATTTATATTTAATTAAAATGTTTCCAGTAGACTATGGTTAATTGTTTTAGTTATTTTTCCAAGGTGTTGTTGACGGAAGCACTTGACTGGTGTGTGTGTGTGTGTGTGTGTGTGTTTCAGGTTGTGTTAAAGTGACAGAGCAGTGCGTCTCGTTGTTGCGTCGCTGCTCGTCCCTGCAGACGGTCGACCTTCGCTCCTGCTCGCTCCTCTCATCTGAGACTGGACAGTTGCTCTCCTTCCCCTCCCACAACTCCTCCTCCTCTTCCTCTGCCACAGTCGCTTCCTCGTCCTCCTGCCCTCCTGAAGACAGAACGCTGATGAAGAACAGTTAAAGTCCACGCCTCCTGACCGCCCGACCCCCCACCTCCTTACACTACAGACAGAGGAGGAGCAAGAGGAGGAGGATATATTTTTGCGATGACATTGTGGGTCATAGTAAAACAATAGAAACTCTGAGCATGTACATATTTGTTCTCTGTATAATTCTGGCTGTGTGTAAATATCTGTAGTTTACTGTAAATGACCTTTAACCTTTGGACCCAACACACTCCATCTATCCTTCCTTCCGTCCACCCTGCGACCAATCGTCACACTGATGCCCCCCCCCCCCCCCCCCCCGACACGCCCCCACAGGAAGTGAGGGTTGTAGGTTGGGGACCATATCGACTTATAGAAAAGTTGCAGCTAACAGTTTCCCTCCGCTTCCAGTGTTTGTGCTAAGCTAGGCTATCTTCAGATCTGGTGCAGTTAAATGAGCGGATGAATCACATTCAGACGATCCTGATGTGTCGCACCTCAGGTTCCTGTCAATCATGTCGCTATCACGTGATGTCACCAAGCCTCATGCTGACAGGCGGGCGGTTCTGTCCGAGCTGCTCCGTGAGGCGATAACCTGACTCCCCGAGTTCAGGTGGAACTGGCCAACGAGTTTAAATGGCATCAATCCCATTTTGATTTCAAAGGAAATTGACCAATCGAATGAGAGACTTGGCACGTAGCAATGGTCCCTGACTGGCCGCTCACTGGGGAGGGCGTGGTTGAGAGGCTGCCACCAGGGGGCGCCTGTATGCCTGTGGTGGATGTTGTTATGTCAGTGTTTCCTGCAGCTTCAGAAATGATGTACATACGAAAGTTTAGACAAGTTTATAGAACAAAAGTATCAAACCTGTCGGATGCGACACGTCGCCGAGTCAAACGCATTTATTCATCAATGTACCTCATCACGTCCACCATCCAATCAGAGGCTGAGCTGCTGTGTGTGTGTGTGTGTGTGTGTGTGTGTGTGTGTGTGTGTGTGTGTGTGTGTGTGTGTGTGTGTGTGTGTGTGTGTGTGTGTGTGTGTGTGTGTGTGTGTGTGTGTGTGTGTGTGTGTGTGTGTGTGTGTGTGTGCACACATGCAGTACGAGCAGGAGTTCAAATCATAAGAAGGGACTGCGCTTTATTTCGATTGGACCCTCCTCACCTGCGTCCCATAGTCAACTTTCACAAGGTAAAGCATACTCTTCCAAGCTCCGCCCACACTGACAAATTATATTTTTAACGCTGTTTTGTTTCAGTCAGAAACTGAGACTTCGGTAAACGATGACGCAGACGTTCTCTTCCTGCTTGGTTCTCATCAGTCACATGACTTGACTACTAGCGGTGAACACGAAGTGTCAGTAACAGTTCCTGTCAGTAGCACTTCCTGTCAGTAGCACTTCCTGTCAGTAACACTTCCTGTCGGTAGCAGTTCCACCTCGTCGTCCCTGCTCTGACTCGTCACCTTCACTGTTCCTCCTTCAGAGGAGTTTCTGTTACTAAGCAAACACCTGCTGAGGAGACATCTACTTCCTGTTTACATCACATGAACAGTCATGTGATGTGTGTTTTCAGGTCTGTGCTGCGTCAGAGATGATTGCTGATGCGTAGCTGAAACTCGGTGTGGACGTAGCCTGAATGCTCTTGTTTCACATTGAGGAAGGTTAGCGCCCCCGTGTGGTCAACGGATCTGAACTTATTCTGCACTTGTGAAAAAACGTTTTCCCTGTGCTGGGCCAGTTCCTTTAAACGGCTGGCTGGCTGGGGGGGGGGGGTCAGGTGATGTTTGGTTCAAGGTGTTTTTCTTTGTGTGTGTGTGTGTGTGTGTGTGTGTGTGTGTGTGTGTGTGTGTGTGTGCGTTTGAATCTGAGCCTCTACGTCTTCAACATTCGCCTCAATTGTTCATGTTTGTTCTTTGTTTACATCAGCTCTGTTTCCTCCGATCAGATTCTTCATCATTGATTTGGTGATTGATTGTTTTTTCTCAGGAGTTTTTTTTTCTTCTTCACGTCAGGTTTTATTTATTTTCGTGCCACGTCAGCTTCCATCCTGCTGAGTCTGAACTTTGTTTCACGGTCGTCACTCGTAAAGAATTTTTCGCCATCTGTTTTCTACTTGATGACATCACTTCCTGTTTCGCTGCAATCTTCAGGTTGTGTTTATCTGTGGAAGGCGATTCTGCCAGGTAAAAAAACAACAAACAAAATCGAATTATTGTTGTGATGCTTTAAAGTATGAAAAGGGGGAGAAACAGGAATTCAGATGTTTCATAGACGCCCGGATGTTTGTGGCGCGATGGAAACTGAGTCATGGTGATCACGGCTGTTTAAATGTGACGGCGTCATGGGCTACAGTCACCAACTAAACAATAGTCTCCCTCTGCTGGCCAACATAATAGTTAGCTGAGGCTACGTTAGCCTCGTTGTTGCACCACCTCCGCTGCTCTGTCATCAGACCGAAACTCAACAAAACATTAAGATGAATTATATTGAGTGATCAAATGGGAAAATGGAAGCTATTTTGAGACCTGTGTTGCTAGTGTATTAGCAGTTCTGGCTAACAAGCTAACATGCAAACAACACAGATTGTTACCAGGCCTGAGATGATCGGTTGATCAATTGTTTTGTAAACAAAGTGAAATTGAATCGATGACCACTTTGATAATTGATCAACTGTTAATGTGTTTATTCCAAAAACTTTTTGGGATGCTGTTGTCAGTTGATTTAGTTTATTCTGCTCTGTTTAAAGTAAAAGCTTCACACTGTCAGTAGTTATTGTTCATTTTATAATGGTCATCAAAGATCACGGAACACAGGGACCCCTGGTGGTCATCTGCAAAATAACCTCCATAGATAAGAGACTCCCACAATCTGTCGTCTGATTCGGGGATGTGGGACTTTCACATGGGGGGAGCACAGGGCCTGTGGCGGTTCCATGTCGCCCTGAGGTCGAACATGGTAAAGAAGCAGCAGGTCGGTGTTGACGTGGGACGTAGTCCATGAATCGACCGTGTCGACGCCATGTTGTGCCATAAACTCACCAGATCCACTTGTCACAGTGTAAACCTGTAAATGGGTCAGTTTTTATTTTTGTATTCTGTTGTGATTTATTTTTTTACTGTAATGTTTCGCTCTGTCCCGCCGATGATGCTTCACGTTTCACCTAGCAACAAGTGAGGAGATCAAATCGGATTGGACAATAATCTCTGACTCCTGAAAGCTCTTATCCAATCAGATGTCTGACATATCTTAGTAAAAAGTGAGTGGGTGTTTTAAAGATGCACTGGATCATCATCACGGTTTGCCAAATGTACTTTTTGTTGTGAAAATGGGCATATTAACGTTTGTTACTTTGTTTTGTTCCTTTTTCTTCTTTGTCTCGATTCTTCTGTTGTTGATGAAAAAATGAAGAAGTTGAACAAAAAGTAAAAAGAGACAAAAAGAGAAACTCAAGGCAGCTACGTACGAGAGACTACTGTAAAACCACCGACCAATAAAGAAGCAATGGTTTGTTTTTACACTGGTTTCCTGATGTCAAAGCTGCTCACACCAATCAAAACACCTCACCCAGCCAAGTAATCTATTACCAGAAGTCCTTTGTTATAAAGAACAAAAGTACAACCAGCCTCATGTAGCGACGTTATTTACATCAGTTACAGTATTTACAATACAGTCACAGAACCTGTAGTTATAATAGTAACAGTATCTGTAGTTACATGTACTGTATAACAGTTCTTGTAGTTATCCTACAGTTACATGTACTTGTTATATGTATTTGCATTATAGTTACTGTTGTAACTTGTCATATTAGTTACTGTAGTTATATGACAGTTACATTACTTGAAGTTACATGTAGTTATTTAACAGTTACATAAAATGTCAATTAGTTAACAAATTTTGTTTTAATCAAACTGAACTCGTGGACGAGTGCGTCAGGGAGCGCGGAGTCAGATTCAGGTGTTCCTGGTAAATCCTCCACTTTTTATAAATCAGTTATACTTTGGTTAAAAAATAAAACACAAAAAAATAAAGTTTTATTTGGTTATACATTTAAAGACATCATGAATGTAACAGTTTTATATGAAGAAATAAACATTTAAGATGAAGCAGCATCAAATAAATGTCCCTACCTGCATGAGTGGGCCTGTGCAAGTGTTTGGGACAAATAAATGTATCTTAACCTTATCTCTTAATCTTAAATAATAAGGATTTTAGTCAAAGGACCAAACAGATTTATACAATAGTTTCTGTAAACTGATACATGTTTGATATATTGATTTAATTCGTCTTGACTTTTATTACAGTTATAAACATATAGGAATACGTGTTTTCCTTTGTTTTTTCATATTATATTCACATTTATGCAGAATACAGCACCTTGGGAACCACTGGATTATAGTTTACTGTGTTTATGATTCTCCAAGTAAAAACGAACGCACTGCATCTCTGAGATGCAATAGAGTACAAGTATCACGTCCTATAAAGTAAAAATACTCAAGTAAAGTACAGAGATGTACTCGAGCAAAAGTACTTTCCGCTGCGGAGTGTTACAATTCCATTGGTCCCTGAAGTCAACACGGCGCCGTCACTGTGCGTGATATCCCTCCGCGGGAGAGAAGCGCGCGGCCCTTTCCCGCTGCCCGAGAGAGAAACACCGGGAAACCTGCGCCTCTGGCCCCGCACCCCTCACCCCGCAGC
This sequence comes from Pleuronectes platessa, assembly GCF_947347685.1. Lineage (NCBI taxonomy): Eukaryota > Metazoa > Chordata > Actinopteri > Pleuronectiformes > Pleuronectidae > Pleuronectes > Pleuronectes platessa. The sequence goes on from NC_070641.1 coordinate 25,004,017, forward strand.
CTGCACCCCGCACCGAGGAACACGCACCTAGTGATGGCGACGTGAAGCTTCATGACGCAGTGACGCGTCCATCCACCTGGTGCACTCAAGGGCCGAAGCGTCATGGTGCCTCATGTGCTCCACTGCGCCATCAAGTGGACAATCAATGTCAGGCAGAGCTCTATATCCTCAGTCTAAGAGGCAGAGTGATAATGACACCGTGGCTTTGATGTGTGACGCTTTGAATTGAATAAATGAATGAATGATGTTTGTGACGCCAATACATAAATGATGAACTTAATAATATGGTGTCTGTCTTTATGATACAATGGCGGGGTCAAAAGGGAAAGTGGAAACAAATCGGGCAGAGGGTTGTGATGTGACTGCGTGTGTCACTACGGACAACATGTAACACGTAAAATAGGGACAACATTATATTCATTTTTATTTAAAAACAACCTTTCTACAGAGCTGGGTTTCAGGTGGTTTCTTTTATTTACTAACAAAGGCGCAAGTCCACAAAATGAGATCATAGGCCGGCTCTCGAGGCTTTGATCGTCACCACATACGTCATCAACACAAGCCTCGATACGCGCTTCACAAACTTCTTCCTGGATCACGCGACACACGGTGCGGAGCCTCGACGCGAAAGGACACATCACTACCCGCACTGTCCCGCTGGGAGCGCTGCGCGGCAACCGACACCGTCCGAGAGAAGAGAGCGCGCCGGGGTCGGAATGGAGCTCATCACGATCCTCGAGAAAACCGTCTCTCCAGGTGAGACCCGCCCGAACCCCAGGACCCGCCTCGAGCCCCGGGGTTCGAGGCCCGGGCGGCTGGTTTTCAGGCGGCTTCTCGGAACTGGAAAAAGTTTGATGGAGGGAAATACCTCGCTACCGGGTTGTTAGCTAGGGGTGCTAGCCGTGCTAACGCTACGGCCTCAAGCACCACTGCTGACTTAGCATTCTGTCCGAACTTCAACCGCAGTGTGACGGAGAAGTTCAGCCGCTTCTCCGCTCAACTGATCGGTAAACGCGTTGTCACAGCACAGCACCGTGGGTTTCCCCAGGGGACGCGGACCTGCCGGCTGGGTGTAGCCGGTTAACGGTAACGACCCTGCCCATGCCTGAAGTAGCTGCTCCGCTAGCTCGTTAGCTGGTAGCTCGTACCATTCAGACTATCGCCCCCCGGCTCACACTCCTGTCCCGGGTCACGTTTCCGTGGAGCCGCCGCGTCCACCCGCTCCCCCGGCTTCATATTAACTTAACAGGGTTTGATCCGGGATTTATTTAGTCCTACAAACTTTATTTCTGTCGCCTGCTACTGTTAGCATGCTAACATGCTAGGAGACAGCCTGCTCCCTGACGGCGCTAACGCGCACGTTGGCGGCTCGACGTGTGGCTGCGGGCGGAGCCGGGGAAGTTTCCGGTGATGTCTCGGATGAAGTGGCCGTCTCTCATCAGCGGAACCCGAGCGTTAACTGTCGTGTGTTGCCGTTAGACCGGCCGGTCAACGGCTCATGGCTCTCTGTAGCCTGCGTGCCAACCATAGCTGTCAGCTAAGGTGCTAGCATCCCCTGAACCCCCCTCTCCCTCTCTCCCTCCCGCAGATCGGATTGAACTGGAAGCGGCTCAGAAGTTTCTGGAGCAGGCGGCGGTGGAGAACCTGGTGAGTGGGGCTCTAACGGGGGAACGGGGTGTTTACAGTGATGGCGCCGGTCAGTGTGGATGAGGAAGCTAACTGACCCACAGCTACAGCGTGGGGCTCGGCTGCACCCCCCCTTTCCCTCCCCTCCTTCTGTTGGTGTGGAGGCAGCTTCACTGTGACGTCATGGCTGCAGCTTCCGGTTAAATGATCTGGTTATTGATCAGTAGTTTTACTGTGAAAGGGACAAAATCAGCTGATGTTTGACTGACAGCGTCATAATAGAAAGTGTCACTCAGTCTTGACCTCTGACCTCGGTCATCAGTGATGGCCAGGGTCGGGTGTTTTCGAACCAGAACCTTTTTCTTAGGGCACAACATGACGATCGATGATAACAAGTGTTTCATTGCTAAGGCAAATTGAAATATTGAAATGGAATGTTTTGAATTTGACTTAACTTGAATATACAAATATAAAGGACGCCCTCTGGCGAGTTATGGTTTCAACATGTGCTGCACGTCCTGAGTTCAGAATCCTTTCACATGAAAGCAGTGGTCGAGTTGTGGGTCTGGTAAGAACCACAGTGATGAGTTCAATGGAGGAGTCGCGGTGAGACGTTTACCAGCTCATTAGTCAATAATAGATCAAAGTAAATGTTTGTGATATTCTGGAAGCAAACTAAGAACCTGCTCTGCCCTCAGACCACATTCCTGGTGGAGTTGTCGAAGGTGTTAGCGAACCCTGGGAACACCCAGGTGGCCCGAGTCGCTGCCGGTCTACAGGTGAAGAACTCTCTGACCTCCAAGGACCCAGATGTTAAGACGCGGTACCAGCAGAGATGGCTGGCCATCGACGCCAATGCTCGTCGTGAGATCAAGAACTATGTAAGGATCCCGTCACTTCCCAGCACAGCTTGATACAACCAGCGTCCGTTCCTCACTGGTCCCATCGTGTGTCTCAGGTTTTACAGACTCTGGGCACGGAGACGTATCGGCCGAGCTCGGCGTCGCAGTGCGTCGCCGGGATCGCCTGCGCAGAGATTCCAGTTAACCACTGGCCCGAGCTCATCCCACAGCTGGTGGCCAACGTCACTGACCCGTCGAGCACCGAACACATGAAGGAGTCGACGCTGGAGGCCATTGGATACATCTGTCAGGACATCGTGAGTGATCACACACAAAATAAATAGACACGCATACACACACAACTTTACACACTTGACACTCACTGTGCTGCCTTCAGGACCCAGAGCAGCTGCAGGAAAACGCCAACCAGATCCTGACAGCCATCATCCAGGGCATGAGGAAGGAGGAGCCGAGCAACAACGTCAAGCTGGCAGCGACCAACGCTCTGCTCAACTCTCTGGAGTTCACCAAAGCAAATTTTGACAAGGAGGTACTTGGCTTTTCATAATAAAATGCTCTTTATTTTAACCTGCAGGACCTATGTATGGGGCACATCATAGTTAAAATATTGATAATATTAGGGAAAATTAGACTGTAATAAATCTACAGTTTGAACTAATCTTTATTTATACATGTATGTTTTCAGACAGAGAGACACTTCATCATGCAGGTGGTGTGTGAAGCGACGCAGTGTCCAGACACCAGAGTGAGTAACGTGAGGACAGAGTTTGTGTCGACACAAATCCACACACTTCTGATGAGTGCGTTTTCTTTCAGGTGCGTGTGGCGGCCTTACAGAACCTGGTGAAGATCATGTCTCTGTATTATCAGTACATGGAGACGTACATGGGCCCCGCCCTGTTCGCGGTAAGAACACACAAATTGTAAGGATTGTTATTCAATTTTTTCTTCAGGCGAATGAATTGGCTCATTGAGGCTTTAACTTTCTCGAATTCTTACCAAAATTTGCAGAAAATTAGCATGTTGTGAAAATGTACGTATTCTGGAGTAATTTTAAATGAACGCCACCTACTGGCAACAGGAAATTAGATTTTTTTTTTTACAACTATCATTTTTGGTGTGTTTCCCCCCCCCCTCAGATCACCATTGAGGCGATGAAGAGTGACATCGATGAGGTGGCGTTACAGGGCATTGAGTTCTGGTCCAACGTCTGTGACGAGGAGATGGACCTGGCCATCGAGGCGTCGGAGGTCAGTGTGAGCAGCCATCATTTCTTTAGTTCTTCAATCTCTGATAGTTGGAACCTCTCTGACTACTGTTTGTTCTCGTCCAATGGCAGGCCTCGGAGCAGGGGCGCCCCCCTGAGCACACCAGTAAATTCTATGCTAAAGGGGCCCTGCAGTACCTGGTCCCCATCCTCACTCAGACCCTCACCAAACAGGTACGCACCTGATGACGTGACCTCAGTACCAGACGTGGTTAGCTCCTGTGGGAAAGTTCTTCAACAGATTTGACTGTTTTCCAGGATGAGAATGACGACGATGATGACTGGAACCCGTGTAAGGCGGCCGGTGTGTGTCTGATGCTGCTGGCCACCTGCTGTGAGGACGACGTGGTTCCACACGTTCTGCCCTTCATCAAAGAACACATCAAACACCCCGACTGGCGCTACCGCGATGCCTCTGTCATGGCCTTTGGATCCATCCTGGAAGGACCTGAACTCAACCAGCTCAAACCGCTCGTTATACAGGTCAGTGACTAACTGACCAGGGCCCCTGGGTCAGCTCATTGTTGCACTGTTTGTGAATGTGAAAGAATGTTAATCAAGAGGTTTTCTTCCTACACACACACCAGGCGATGCCCACTCTGATTGAGCTGATGAAGGACCCCAGTGTGGTGGTGAGGGACACCACGGCGTGGACCGTGGGGCGGATCTGTGAGCTGCTGCCTGAAGCTGCCATTAACGATTTGTACCTCTCCCCCCTGCTGCGGTGTCTGATCGAGGGCCTGGAGGCGGAGCCCCGGGTGGCGTCCAATGTCTGCTGGGTGAGAAGTGGGATCAAACCGGGGGGGGCGGTGCACAAAAGACGTTTAAACTGTTGTACTTTTCTATTGCTTGTCATTCTAATTGAGAGTTCGGTGTTTGACCTGAATCTAAAGCTTTACACAAGTCTAAGTTTAACCTCATTCATCTGAGTAGTGCTCGAATTAACCTACATTTATCAAAACTGTCCTAACAAGTCATCGAGATAAAAGTTTGAAATAATCATGATATTGATGAGAAGTAATGTCGCCCCCATCTCTTGGCCTGAAAAATTTACAAAAATAAATGAACAAAGAAAAAAAACTTAATTTTGAGAGATTTTACATGACTGACACGCATGTTAAACATATTTGCCGTGTGTGACATCACATGTAGCTGTGTAACCTCGGCGTGTTCTCCTCCACAGGCCTTCTCTTCTCTGGCTGAAGCCGCCTATGAGGCCACAGATGCTGCCGAGGACCAGGAGGAGCCCAGCACCTACTGTCTGTCCACGTCCTTTGAGCTCATCGTCCAGAAACTCCTGGAAACCACAGACAGGTGGGCTTATGGGAAACGTAGAGCGACAGGTTGCTCTGCTGACAGTGTGTCTTACCACCCTTGTGCTCCCTGTTCAGGCCTGACGGTCACCAGAACAACCTGCGCTCCGCCGCCTACGAGGCTCTAATGGAGATCGTGAAGAACAGCGCTAAGGACTGTTACCCGGCGGTGCAGAAGACCACCCTGGTCATCATGGAGCGGCTGCAGCAGGTCCTGCAGATGGAGGTGAGACAGGAGGGGGCTGTGCCTGAGGCTTCGCTGTCATGACCACATACGCAGAACGTGTAAAATCAACTTTTTGATCTTTTCCAGTCTCACATCCAGAGCACCTCCGACAGAATCCAGTTCAACGACCTGCAGTCGCTGCTGTGTGCCACTCTACAGGTGAGAGCCCAGCGACACTCTGTGTGAACACCGGCCTTGACTGTACAAAGCTGATGTAACAGGAAGTGTTTCCTCCTGTAGAACGTTCTGCGTAAAGTTCAGCATCAGGACGCTCTGCAGATCTCAGACGTGGTCATGGGTTCACTGCTCCGCATGTTCCAGAGCACCGCCGGCTCCGGGGGCGTTCAGGAGGACGCTCTGATGGCCGTGTCCACACTGGTGGAAGGTATGTGCACGTCAGCTGGGACCATGGAACCACCACATGGTGGCGCTGTGCTTCATTAAATATGTGGTGTTGGTTTGTGTTTCAGTTCTGGGCGGAGACTTCCAGAAGTACATGGAGGCCTTCAAGCCGTTTCTCGCCATCGGACTGAAGAACTTCGCAGAGTATCAGGTCGGTCACCTGACGACTCGCCACCCTCACACCAGTTAGAGGAAGTCATCTGTGGCAGTTTCAAATTAAAAGTATTCTGTCCAGTTGTCTTCAAGGATTATCTGATCTCATCTTGGCCTCATGCCACTGGAACATGACTGTTTAGTCTCTGATGTGTCTGGTTGATGATGGATTGATGTCTCAGGTGTGTCTGGCGGCGGTGGGCCTGGTGTGTGACCTGTGCAGAGCTCTGATGTCAAACATCCTGCCCTACTGTGATGAGATGATGCAGCTGCTGCTGGAGAACCTGGGGGTGAGGAAGAACTGCCTCTGTCCTCCCCTCCCTCTGTCCTCTCCTCCCTCTGTCCTCTCCTCTCCTCCCTCTGTCCTCTCCTCCCTCTGTCCTCTCCTCTCCTCCCTCTGTCCTCTCCTCTCCTCCCTCTGTCCTCTCCTCCCTCTGTCCTCTCCTCTCCTCCCTCTGTCCTCTCCTCCCTCTGTCCTCTCCTCCCTCTGTCCTCTCCTCCCCCTCTGTCCTCTCCTCCCTCTGTCCTCTCCTCCCCCTCTGTCCTCTCCTCTCCTCCCCCTCTGTCCTCTCCTCCCCTCTGTCCTCTCCTCTCCTCCCTCTGTCCTCTCCTCTCCTCCCTCTGTCCTCTCCTCTCCTCCCTCTGTCCTCTCCTCCCTCTGTCCTCTCCTCCCTCTGTCCTCTCCTCTCCTCCCTCTGTCCTCTCCTCTCCTCCCTCTGTCCTCTCCTCTCCTCCCTCTGTCCTCTCCTCCCCCTCTGTCCTCTCCTCTCCTCCCCCTCTGTCCTCTCCTCCCCCTCTGTCCTCTCCTCTCCTCCCTCTGTCCTCTCCTCTCCTCCCTCTGTCCTCTCCTCCCTCTGTCCTCTCCTCCCCCTCTGTCCTCTCCTCTCCTCCCCCTCTGTCCTCTCCTCCCCCTCTGTCCTCTCCTCCCCCTCTGTCCTCTCCTCTCCTCCCTCTGTCCTCTCCTCTCTCTGTCCTCTCCTCTCCTCCCCCTCTGTCCTCTCCTCTCCCCCCTCTGTCCTCTCCTCTCCTCCCCCTCTGTCCTCTCCTCTCCTCCCCCTCTGTCCTCTCCTCTCCTCCCCCTCTGTCCTCTCCTCTCCCTCTGTCCTCTCCTCCCCCTCCCCCTCTGTCCTCTCCTCCCCCTCCCCCTCTCCCCCCTCTGTCCTCTCCTCTCCTCCCTCTGTCCTCTCCTCCCCCTCCCCCTCTGTCCTCTCCTCTCCTCCCTCTGTCCTCTCCTCTCCTCCCCCTCTGTCCTCTCCTCCCCCTCCCCCTCTGTCCTCTCCTCCCTCTGTCCTCTCCTCCCTCTGTCCTCTCCTCCCTCTGTCCTCTCCTCCCCCTCTGTCCTCTCCTCTCCTCCCCCTCTGTCCTCTCCTCCCCCTCTGTCCTCTCCTCCCCCTCTGTCCTCTCCTCTCCTCCCTCTGTCCTCTCCTCTCCTCCCTCTGTCCTCTCCTCCCTCTGTCCTCTCCTCCCCCTCTGTCCTCTCCTCTCCTCCCCCTCTGTCCTCTCCTCCCCCTCTGTCCTCTCCTCCCCCTCTGTCCTCTCCTCTCCTCCCTCTGTCCTCTCCTCTCTCTGTCCTCTCCTCTCCTCCCCCTCTGTCCTCTCCTCTCCCCCCTCTGTCCTCTCCTCTCCTCCCCCTCTGTCCTCTCCTCTCCTCCCCCTCTGTCCTCTCCTCCCCCTCTCCCTCTGTCCTCTCCTCCCCCCCCTCTGTCCTCTCCTCCCCCCCCTCTGTCCTCTCCTCTCCTCTCCTCCCCCGTCCCCTCTGTCCTCTCCTCCCCCTCTGTCCTCTCCTCTCCTCTCCTCCCCCTCTCCCTCTGTCCTCTCCTCCCCCCCCTCTGTCCTCTCCTCCCCCCCCTCTGTCCTCTCCTCTCCTCTCCTCCCCCGTCCCCTCTGTCCTCTCCCCCCCCTCTGTCCTCTCCTCTCCTCCCCCGTCCCCTCTGTCCTCTCCTCCCCCTCTGTCCTCTCCTCCCCCCCCTCTGTCCTCTCCTCTCCTCTCCTCCCCCGTCCCCTCTGTCCTCTCCTCCCCCTCTGTCCTCTCCTCTCCTCCCCCTCTGTCCTCTCCTCTCCTCCCCCTCTGTCCTCTCCTCCCCTCTCCCTCTGTCCTCTCCTCCCCCCCCTCTGTCCTCTCCTCCCCCCCCTCTGTCCTCTCCTCTCCTCTCCTCCCCCGTCCCCTCTGTCCTCTCCTCTCCTCCCCCTCTGTCCTCTCCTCCCCCGTCCCCTCTGTCCTCTCCTCTCCTCCCCCTCTGTCCTCTCCTCCCCGTCCCCTCTGTCCTCTCCTCTCCTCCCTCTGTCCTCTCCTCTCCCCCCTCTGTCCTCTCCTCCCCCCCCTCTGTCCTCTCCTCCCCCCCCTCTGTCCTCTCCTCCTCCCCCTCTGTCCTCTCCTCTCCTCCCCCTCTGTCCTCTCCTCCCCCGTCCCCTCTGTCCTCTCCTCCCCCGTCCCCTCTGTCCTCTCCTCTCCTCCCTCTGTCCTCTCCTCTCCCCCCTCTGTCCTCTCCTCCCCCCCCTCTGTCCTCTCCTCCCCCCCCTCTGTCCTCTCCTCCTCCCCCTCTGTCCTCTCCTCTCCCCCCTCTGTCCTCTCCTCCCCCTCCCCCTCTGTCCTCTCCTCCCCCTCCCCCTCTGTCCTCTCCTCTCCTCCCCCTCTGTCCTCTCCTCCCCCGTCCCCTCTGTCCTCTCCTCTCCTCCCCCTCTGTCCTCTCCTCTCCCCCCTCTGTCCTCTCCTCCCCCGTCCCCTCTGTCCTCTCCTCTCCCCCCTCTGTCCTCTCCTCTCCTCCCCCTCTGTCCTCTCCTCTCCTCCCCCTCTGTCCTCTCCTCTCCCCCCTCTGTCCTCTCCTCTCCTCCCTCTGTCCTCTCCTCTCCTCCCTCTGTCCTCTCCTCTCCTCTCCTCCCCCGTCCCCTCTGTCCCCTCTGTCCCCTCTGTCCTCTCCTCCCTCTGTCCTCTCCTCTCCCCCTCTGTCCTCTCCTCTCCTCCCTCTGTCCTCTCCTCCCTCTGTCCTCTCCCCCCTCTGTCCTCTCCTCTCCTCTCTCTGTCCTCTCCTCTCCCCCCTCTGTCCTCTCCTCCCACGTCTCCTCTGTCCTCTCCTCTCCTCCCCCTCTGTCCTCTCCTCTCCCCCCCTCTGTCCTCTCCTCTCCTCCCTCTGTCCTCTCCCCCCTCTGTCCTCCCCCGTCCCCTCTGTCCTCTCCTCCCCCGTCCCCTCTGTCCTCTCCTCCCCCGTCCCCTCTGTCCTCTCCTCTCCTCCCTCTGTCCTCTCCTCTCCCCCCTCTGTCCTCTCCTCTCCCCCCCTCTGTCCTCTCCTCTCCTCCCTCTGTCCTCTCCTCTCCCCCCCTCTGTCCTCTCCTCTCCTCCCTCTGTCCTCTCCCCCCTCTGTCCTCTCCTCCCCCGTCCCCTCTGTCCTCTCCTCTCCTCCCTCTGTCCTCTCCTCTCCCCCCTCTGTCCTCTCCTCTCCCCCCCTCTGTCCTCTCCTCTCCTCCCTCTGTCCTCTCCTCTCCCCCCCTCTGTCCTCTCCTCTCCCCCCCTCTGTCCTCTCCTCTCCCCCCCTCTGTCCTCTCCTCTCCTCCCCCTCTGTCCTCTCCTCTCCCTCTGTCCTCTCCTCCCCCGTCCCCTCTGTCCTCTCCTCTCCTCCCTCTGTCCTCTCCTCTCCCCCCTCTGTCCTCTCCTCTCCCCCCCTCTGTCCTCTCCTCTCCTCCCTCTGTCCTCTCCTCTCCCCCCCTCTGTCCTCTCCTCTCCCCCCCTCTGTCCTCTCCTCTCCTCCCTCTGTCCTCTCCTCCCCCCCCCCCCTCTGTCCTCTCCTCCCCCGTCCCCTCTGTCCTCTCCTCTCCTCCCTCTGTCCTCTCCTCTCCTCCCTCTGTCCTCTCCCCCCTCTGTCCTCTCCTCCCCCGTCTCCTCTGTCCTCTCCCCCCTCTGTCCTCTCCTCCCCCGTCTCCTCTGTCCTCTCCCCCCTCTGTCCTCTCCTCCCCCGTCTCCTCTGTCCTCTCCTCCCCCTCTGTCCTCTCCTCTCCTCCCTCTGTCCTCTCCTCTCCCCCCTCCGTCCTCTCCTCCCCCGTCCCCTCTGTCCTCTCCTCCCCCGTCCCCTCTGTCCTCGTCGTTGCTCAGTGGTGATGAATCGTATCCACGCTGAAGTCGTGATGTGTAACCACATGTATGTGAGACTCCATACTGGCTCTTCCTCGGTTCGATCATGGCGTCCACTGTCCCTCGTCTTTTCTCCACCTCCTGTAGAACGAGAACGTCCACCGCTCAGTGAAGCCTCAGATCCTGTCTGCGTTCGGCGACATCGCTCTGGCCATTGGAGGAGAGTTTAAGAAGTACCTGGACATCGTGTTGGACACGCTGCAGCAGGCGTCACAGGCTCAGGTCGACAAGGTACACACAGTCCACACTGACTCAGACTGTCACTACGTCTAGAAACATTCTGTCAAGTTTGTGTTGAACTAAAATGATAAAAATAATTGTTTTTAGTTTAAAGTCCCACAGGGAGCAAGTCACTTTTCCACCAAGACACTGAATAAACTCGTGTGTTTTACCATCTGAACCAATCTGTTATTTTAACTATGAAAATTGTTTTGGTTGAGTTATGAATATTGCTCTTCACTCTGGATCTAGTGTATAAATATATTTTTCACTGCACGTGAAGAAAGATGATGGCGTCAGAGGTAGATCCAGAAACTGGATCCTGAACAGTACCAGGGTCCTGTTAGGGGCCACCATCGGGGGGGGGGTTCAGATGGTTAATGTTTACACAGAAATACATTTGCTCTACAGTTAATGAAACGTATAATGAAATATGAAAAAATTATCATCTTATAATTTTCATATTTGTGTGTCAGACGGACTACGACATGGTGGACTACCTGAACGAGCTGAGGGAGGGTTGTCTGGAGGCCTACACCGGAATCATCCAGGGTCTGAAGGGCGACCAGGAGAACGTCCACCGTAAGACGCGTAAACCCACTCTGACCACATGACCACATGACCACATGATCACATGACCACATGACCACATGACCACATGACCACGACCCGTGGGCGACGTCAGTTCCTCCTCCTGACTCCAGTCGATCAGGGGGATTTTATGACGTCGTACAGAAACTCGGTCTCTTTCACCCAGAAAGCTTCAGGCTGTGGCCGATATCACCCGAGCTTTCTGGTTTTGCGTGACCCAACAAACACACACACGCACACAATGAGTGAATTTGCCTGATGGACATCTCTCTCCTCCCTCGCTCAGCTGACGTGATGCTCATTCAGCCACGAGTCGAGTTCATTCTGTCCTTCATCCATCACATAGCAGAGGACGAGGACCACTCTGACGGCGTGGTGGCCAACGCTGCCGGGCTCATCGGGTGAGGAGTTGTGTGTGTCTTTGTTTGTTTGTGTGTGTATGTAAAGCATGCACCACTCTGACACTGTGATGTCACTACAACGTCTGGGACCGACACACAAGCTGTTTCTATTCTCCCCCGTGTATGCGTGTTATTTGACCTCGCAGTCGATCCAGAACCTGATTCAAACCCGAGTCTGGATCCGGACTTTGTTGAATCTGGAACAGAACTCTTGCTGAGACTGAAACAGTAATTGAAGTTGTTGAAGACATGTGATTTCTGTTCACTTGTGTCACATTAAAGCTTCAGCTGTTTTGTTGACGTGTGCTTGTATGTTGTGTGTCCTCAGCGACCTGTGCACGGCGTTCGGTAAAGACGTGATGAAGCTGGTGGAGGTTCGTCCGCTCATCAACGACCTGCTGACGGAGGGTCGACGCTCCAAAACCTCCAAGACCAAGACGCTCGCCACCTGGGCCACGAAGGAACTCCGCAAGCTCAAGAGCCAGGCCTGGTCAGACACACACACTAACCCATCTACTAACAAGGAGCAGGCAGGGGTCAAGACCTATACTGCAGCCAGCCACCAGGGGGCAAACCAGAGCCCTTATGTTGTCCCTCTGTATTTGGTCCTTAAGTCATGTGACCAACAGAACATTTGTTGATGTGTTTCAGATGCTTGTTGGAGAAGACAGGGGGCGCTGTGAGAGATCGACATGCGTGAACGATGAGGAAAAACTTTAGCTTCTGTTCGTCGGTCGAAGACGAGTGAGTGTGTGTGAGAGAGAGAGAGAGAGAGAGAGACACGTTTGAGAGAACGAGCGAGAGATGATGACGTCACACAACCCTAAAGTCCAGCAGGCGACGACCCCCTCTCCCCCCCTCTTCTGGACAGCCTGTGGACTGGACTCTGACTCCCCCTCCTCTCCCTTTAAAACAAACTTACCTTCAAGCCTGCCCCCCCCCCCCCATCCACCTCTCTCGCTGTAGCTGGGCTCTCCTTTGACGTCACGACGATGTCGCCACCCCCCCCAACATCGGGGCAGGTGGGGGGTGAGGAGGGGAAACGGATAAAAACCCGACAAGAAAATGAGACTTGGAGCGGACTAAGAGGAAAACGTTTTTTGTTGCTCTTCTTTTTTCTTCTTCCGAGCACTAACCCAGCGAAGGAGGCGGAGCTTCTGTCTGCCTCCTCGCTCCCGACAACAGCAGCACTAAATCACTTCAAAGTAAAAGTCCAGACCTCCCGAGGAACGGTCGAGGAGCGAGTGCCAAATGGAAAATAAAAGGTGCGAAGCGTTTCGGTTTTTATTTCCAGCTGCACTTGTTTGGGAAAGATTCACTCACGTTTCTGCTTGTTTAAAAATTCAGAGAATTGAAGACGTTTGTATGAGGTTATATTTTTCCATTGTTATGATTAAAAAAAAAAAAAAAAAAAAAGTTGGAAAAAAAACAATAAAATGATATGAAACATTCCCCACGCAGTTCTGGTGATTTGGGTCTCTGTCGTCTGTCGGACTCCTGGACCGGACCGAACCGGACCGAACCGGACTCTGAACTTTGTTTACGCCACAAATGACCAGGATCTTTTTTTTTCCTTTTTCTTTTTTTTATTCCTCGGCCGTCACTCCTCGGACAGTTCTCTTGTTCGGGGGGGCATTGTAGTTCAGCACCGCCGCCTCTGGATCGCTTTCAGTCCCCAGCCCGACCTCACACCTTCAACCACAGGAGAGGAAGTCTAAATTGAACTTGAGCCTTTGAGTTGACGGTTAAATGTTTCCAGCCTCATAGGGCTCTTATTTTGAAGAGGTGTGGCGGACGTAGGGAGAAATTCCTGTGTTGACATGAACCTGCAAACTTGGTGTTCATTGAATTGTGAATCATTTAAAGCTGTTCTGCTTTTTACTTCATAATCAACTCTAGTGAACTAATAAAGTCTATATTTGCTGCTGCGTCTTCACATGGGGGGGGGTCTAAACATCAGTGATCACATGAATTAATGTCGGGGACATAAAACAGACCTGTTATACAGAGTGAGGTCAACATATCCCAGGTCTCTATCCAGTCAGGGTTAGTGGTCACATGATGCTAGTGATCAACTCGTTAAGTGAACTCATGTTTCCATCAACATCAGTCTGTGCACATAAAAGGGGCGGGGCTTAATGCATATGACCAAAGACATGGACAGTTTGACTGACAGCAGAGCTGAGTATCAAACCGTTGAATAATAAAAATCAGAGCAGAACAAAAATCCAGAATAAAGGGTGAGGTCACACGGTAAAACCAGTAAAGGATTAAAGTATGTGAGGTTCAGTACATCAGAACCAGTAAGTGAAGCAGATGCAGTCTGTGGGACTGGGAGCGCTTTACTGGTCAGGCTGGTTCTGTTGGTCTCCAGTAGCTGACAATCTAGATCTTTCAGAAGCTCATCAGAGGAGCTCAGAGGATCTTGTGGGTCTCTGAAGACCCTGGTCCTCCTCAGGGACTCGAACCACACCAGCTCCACAGATCCTCTGAGAACATGATGTCATGGTTCAAAGGAACTGATTGGACCAGGTGATTTACCCCGATAACAGCTTCGTAGGACTGAAAACTCCTAGTTTAACCTGGATTAAACCTGAAGTTAACCTGAAGTTAACCTGGATTAGCCTGAAGTTAACCTGGATTAAACCTGAAGTTAACCTGGATTAAACCTGAAGTTAACCTGGATTAAACCTGAAGTTAACCTGGATTAAACCTGAAGTTAACCTGGATTAAACCTGGATTAAACCTGAAGTTAACCTGAAGTTAACCTGGATTAAACCTGAAGTTAACCTGGATTAAACCTGACGTTAACCTGGATTAAACCTGACGTTAACCTGGATTAAACCTGAAGTTAACCTGCATTAAACATGAAGTTAACCTGAAGTTAACCTGGATTAAACCTGAAGTTAACCTGAAGTTAACCTGGATTAAACCTGAAGTTAACCTGGATTAAACCTGAAATTAACCTGAAGTTAACCTGGATTAAACCTGAAGTTAACCTGGATTAGCCTGAAGTTAACCTGGATTTAACCTGAAGTTAACCTGGATTAGCCTGAAGTTAACCTGGATTAAACCTGAAATTAACCTGGATTAAACCTGAAATTAACCTGGATTAGCCTGAAGTTAACCTGGATTAGCCTGACGTTAATCTGGATTAAACCTGATGACTGAAACCACTGCTTCATCGTTCCTGTTTGTACGATCGCTGGTTTATGTTGATAACTGCGGATCAGCTGAAGGACACTTCCGGTCGTGTCTCCGGTACCGGGACGTGTTGAGCTGTCAGGTTCTGCACGCGCCTCCGTTCACTCGTGACTCGTGATGGAGCCGCTGCGCTCCCGCGCCGCGCGCCCCTTCTCCGGCTCGTCCGTGTCGTCTGACCGGTGGCAGCGTCGGTAGGAGGCTAACCGCTAGCAGCTAACAGCTAGCTGATGTTACCGAGCGGCGGCCCCGGGCAGGTTTCTCATGTCTGTTCGTGTTCTGACGTCGTTCAGCGGAGCCGTCACCGTCACCAAGCGGGCCGGACGTCACCAAGCGGGCCGGACGCTGCTTCGCCGGGCTCCCGGTCCGCTCGGCGGGAGGATGCCGCCGTTAGCTCCGCAGCCGTCGATTCATGTCGGTGTTATGTAAGCGCAGCTAACGTTAGCCTGACAACATGAACGACGCGCAGCAGGACATGTCCCCGGACTTTGTCCTCATGAGGCTCGTGTCCGCGGCGGAGTTCGACCGGCTGGAGGAGCCCGACGACCTGATGTCCGGAAGCGGCGGGTTCGGGCCCGTTAAAGCGGCGCTGGGACACCACGGTGGCCCCTCGGCAGGCCTCGGCTCTGTCTCCCCGCACTACAGCTCGCCGCTCCCCGGAAAAGGCGAGCTGGACGGCGGGTTGGTCTTGACTCAGGCTCCGCTGTCTCCTCCTCCGCCGGAAGCCGTAGCGACGCAGAGGTTCGTGGACTTCCCGGTGCAGCACGGATTGGGGGGGCAGCTTATGGTGTTTCAGAACCTGCTGCGGTCAGGAGACCGGATCCTGGAGTGCGGGCTGGAGCAGCCGTCACCGAGGTTCCTGCAGGAGGAGGCGGAGAGACAGCATCTCGAGTCCGGATCAGGAACCGGTCCCGGTAGCACAACAGCCGGCCCTGGGCCCGGAGGGGGTAAAGACCAGAATTCACACTGTATCCCGTCCACAGAGGAGAACCTGCAGCTCCTCCAGTGGCACCCGGTCCTCAGACTGTCCAAAGGGTCAGATGGGAGTCCTCAGCGGGGCGTCCCGGCTCTGGACTCTGAGCCCGGGTCAGTCCTGTGCCATCGACACCGCCTGCTGACAGACGCATTCGCTAAATGGCCCCCAGGCCTGCTGGATCAAGCCTTGCGTCTGGGGCTGCTGGATCCCAGGAAAATGTGCTCCAACGGGGGGAGGGACCCTGTCCTGGCTCTGGCCCGAAGGCTGGGTCAGCTGGGTGAGGGTAGGGAGGGTGGTGGAGGAGAGGACATGGTGCCTCCACTAACTCGCTGCTCCTGTCACGGTGTCCTGGACTCGGGTTCGGCCGGCATCGGGCCCGGCGAGGACCCGAGGGACACCAGCGACGCCCTGCTGGTCCTTGAAGGTCTGGGGTCTGGGGAGATGGGGGGGCTGGGAGGGGGTGGTGAGAAAGGAGAGATGGTGGGGGGGCTGGTTGGTGGTGGGATGCCTGGGGGGGCGGGGCCTGTGTTCTCGGGTGGGACTCTGAGTGGTCTGATGCGGCAGGTCCACAGACTGGCGGAGGAGGCGGGGGTCTGCACCGATCAGAGCTGCCGGTCCACAGCGGACATCAGCACCACTGACCCCCCCTGTCCATACCCCCCCTGTCCATACCCCCCCAGCCTCCCACAGGCCCATGCAACCCCTGGGGGTCTCCAAGTCTGGCTTGAGCCACTCCTGGCCACCAGCCCTGAACCAAACCAGCGGCCACAGCATCAGCATCAATCCCGCTCCCAGCCCCAGAGCCGCTCTGCCACCCCCAAACTCGGCGTGGCCTCGGGGGGGGTGGGTCGATCTGCCTCCCCTTTAGTGGTCCTGAAGGGGGAGGGGGGAGGAGGAGTAAGAGAGGGGGAGAAGACATCGCGGAGCAAGTCAAGAAAAGGGGGGTCGCTGAAGGTCCGGCTCAGCAAACTGTTTAGAACCAAGAGTTCCAACGGGGGGTCGGGGGGGCTGCTGGACAAGAGGCTTTCGCTGGCCTCGTCCACCTCGTCCGGGGGGAGTCTGCTGGACGTGTGGGGGTCCACCTGCAGCTCGGAGCAGGACCACAGGTAACTCAGCAGGGACACACACCTGATGCTTGTCCATATTGAATGTTCATTTACTCAAACATTGAGGTCACAAAGGTCACGTTAGTGATTCATCTTCAGACGTAACAAAACAACACACACAATAAAAAGCATGTTTCCATACTGTGTGTTGTCATCAAGTGTCCACAAGTCCCCACCCTCATATTCAAATCAACACCACAACATTAACATTATGTTTTCAGCTGCTCGACAATTATCAAGATCACGTTATTCCTGCTTATCTCCAACTGAACCCGGAGCAGCTTAACATGGTTACACTGACAACTAACATTCACTGTATCTACAGACCATCACTGACTGTATCTACAGACCATCACTGACTGTATATATAGATGATCAGTGACTGTATATAAAGATGACATCTTGTGTTGTCATTTGCAGTCCAGCCCATACAGTCTATTGACCAATCAGGAGTCGGTCTCTGCCTGTTTGTTTTATAATCATATAGTCCTATGAAGATTGAAATGTCCACTGTGTGTCCGTCAGGCTGCAGGTGTCCAGACCTCCCAGTGCCTTCTCTCCAGTGACCTTCACTCCTGCGTTCACTGGTGAGTGGGGGGGTGTTTTATACAAACAGAACTGACCTTGTGGTCTATGATGCTGTGATGTCATGATTCTGTGGCTCAGGACGACTTTGTTAGCGTCCTAAAAACGTACGTTTCTTTTTGATTGTCCTTCCTTTATGTTTGGTTTATCCTTTTCTTAATTGAAGTTTATTTGATCTGTTGTCTTTAATGTATTTGTTTTGGTTTTTATTTGTCCTCTTTATGAAGCACTATGTAATAGATGTTTTGAAAGTTTCTATTAATTAGATTATTGTTATTTACGGAGCAAACAACATGACATTGCTGACTTGCTTCACTGAGAGTAAGCGCCCTCTGCTGGACCATGAGGCGAATTACTGGGCTTTTGTCGCTAACGGTGGAGAGCTGTTATCTCCGTGATGTTTAAATCCAGACTGAAAGTTTCTGCGTCGTTATGTATTTGAGATATTTTACAGTCTAATATTTATATATATATATATATATACAGTGGGGCAAAAGTTCTCCCACTTAAAACGATGAGAGGCCTGTAATTCTCATCATAGGTACACTTCAACTATGAGAGACAGAATGGGGGGAAAGAATCCAGGAAATCACATTTTAATGAATTAATTGGTAAATTCCTCAGTAAAATAAGTATTTGGTCGCTTACAAGCAAGTAAGATTTCTGTCTCTCTCTGTAACTTCTTCTTTAAGAGGCTCCTCTGTCCTCCTCTCCTTACCTGTATTAATGGAACCTGTTTGAACACTAAGTATAAAAGACACCTGTCCACCACCTCAAACAGTCACACTCCAAACTCCACTATGGACAAGACCAAGAGCTGTCAAAGGACACCAGAAACCAAAGTGTAGACCTGCACCAGGCTGGGAAGACTGAATCTGCAATAGGTAAGCAGCTTGGTGTGAGGAAATCAACTGTGGGAGCAATTATTAGAAAATGGAAGACATGCAAGACCACTGATAATCTCCCTGGATCTGGGGCTCCACGCAAGATCTCACCCCGTGGGGTCACAATGATCACAAATGATCCCAGAACCACACGGGGGTCCTAGTGAATGACCTGCAGAGAGCTGGGACCGAAGTAACAAAGACTACCATCAGTAACACACTGCGCCGCCAGGGACTCACATCCTGCAGTGCCAGACGTGTCCAGGCCCGTCTGCAGTTTGCTAGAGAGCATGTGGATGATCCAGAAGAGGATTGGGAGAATGTCATATGGTCAGATGAAACCAACATAGAACTTTTTGGTAAAAACTCAACTCGTCGTGTTTGGAGGAGAAAGAATGCCGAGTTGACTCCAAAGAACACCAGAGCTACTGGGAAGCATGGGGGTGGACACATCATGCTGTGGGGACCAGGACGACTGATCCGTGTGAAGGAAAGAATGAATGGGGCCATGTATCGTGAGATTTTGAGGGAACACCTCCCTCCATCAGCAAAGGCATCGAAGATGAAACGTGGCTTTCAGCATGACAATGATCCCAAACACACGGGCAACAAGGGAGTGGCTTCGTTAGAAGCATTTCCAGGTCCTGGAGTGGCCTGACCGTCTCCAGACCTCAACCCCATGGAACATCACTGCTCTAGAGGAGATCTGGAGGAATGGACCAAACTACCAGCAACAGTGTGAAGAGCTGGTGAAGACTTGCAGAGAACGTTTGACCTCTGTCGTTGCCAACAAAGGGTAAATAACAAAGTATTGAGATGAACTTTTGTTATTTTCCACCATCATTTGAAAATAAATTGTTTAAAAATCAGACGATGGGATTTTCTGGATTTTTATTTCTCATTTTGTCTCTTATAGTTGAGGTTTACCTATGATGAATGGTGTCCTTTGACAGCTCTTGGTCTTGTCCATAGTGGAGTTTGGAGTGTGACTGTTTGAGGTGGTGGACAGGTGTCTTTTATACTTAGTGTTCAAACAGGTTCCATTAATACAGGTAAGGAGAGGAGGACAGAGGAGCCTCTTAAAGAAGAAGTTACAGAGAGAGACAGAAATCTTACTTGCTTGTAAGCGACCAAATACTTATTTTACTGAGGAATTTACCAATTAATTCATTAAAATGTGATTTCCTGGATTCTTTCCCCCCATTCTGTCTCTCATAGTTGAAGTGTACCTATGATGAGAATTACAGGCCTCTCATCGTTTTAAGTGGGAGAACTTGCACAATTGGTGGCTGACTAAATACTTTTTTGCCCCACTCTGTATGTATATATATATATATTTATATATATATATATTAGAGTCCTGCTCAACACTAATATTTCACACTTTCACTTCCCTGCTTAACATCTTCTTCGTCTTCTTCTGCCTGTTGGACCGTGTCTCCAGGTGAGACAGTGTCTCTAGTCGATGTGGACATTTCTCGGAGAGGTGGAAACTGTCTTCATCCCCCAACTCCCCCACCCCCACCCAGACGGAGCCTCAGTCTGCTCGGTACTTCACTTCCTCTTCCTCTTTTGCTTCCTGTCTTTACCTCCTCTGTCCTGCTTCCTGTCAGGTGACTCTGAGGTCAGAGGTCAGCTGACTCCAACAGGTGTGTGTTTCTCTCGTTGGTCTCCAGATGATTTCGGCGGTCCTCCTCAACAGGGGACACTCACCGAGCAAAGTGTGGGGACGTCAATGCAATCTCTTCCCCCCCGACCGCTGGCCCTGCCCCCCTCCCTCAGCACCATCCAGCACAGCCTGAGCCTCAATGGTGAGACACACACACACACACACAGAGACACACACACACAAGAACATGGACACATGCATGTCCTTCATGAGTCATGTGACCGATCTAACACATGTTGTGATGTTGCTCAGACTCTTTCCTTCGAGGTTTACCACGGCCCGTCCCCCTGCGTCCCGACAGGCAGCACCCCCCCCCGCGCCTCACCCCCCGCTGCCCCCTCAGTCGACCTGACGCCAGCCGCTTCGCCACCAGCCTCAGAGAACTGGAGAAGGTAGGGCCGGCCCGGGGCCACGCTGGGGTCCACATGTGTCTTCTAAAGTATTATTGTGATATTTCATTCATCACATTTTAAAATAATTTCATTTACCTGCGTGTGTGTGTGTGTGTGTGTGTGTGTGTGTGTGTGTGTGTGTGTGTGTGTGTGTGTGTGTGTGTGTGTGTGTGTGTGTGTGTGTGTGTGTGTGTGTGTGTGTGTGTGTGTGTAGTGCGGTTGGTACTGGGGGCCAATGAACTGGGAGGATGCAGAGATGAAGCTGAAGGGGAAAGCTGACGGATCCTTTCTGGTTCGAGACAGTTCAGACCCTCGATACATCCTGAGTCTGAGCTTCAGGTCGCAGGGAGTCACACACCACACACGCATGGAGCACTACAGAGGTAACACAACACATACCCACACAGACTGAACATGAATTTGACAAGCGTTAGCTGAGTGTGATGTGTTTCCTTCAGGAACCTTCAGTCTGTGGTGTCATCCTAAGTTTGAGGATCGTTGTCACTCTGTGGTTGAGTTCATAGAAAGAGCCATCATGCACTCCAAGAACGGGAAGTTCCTCTACTTCCTGCGCTCCAGAGTCCCTGGTAAACCAATCAACCAATCACCTGACACCTTCTGTCCTCGCCTGTCTGCACTTGCAACTAAAAGTGTG
Organism: Pleuronectes platessa; assembly: GCF_947347685.1. Lineage (NCBI taxonomy): Eukaryota > Metazoa > Chordata > Actinopteri > Pleuronectiformes > Pleuronectidae > Pleuronectes > Pleuronectes platessa. The sequence goes on from NC_070641.1 coordinate 25,024,669, forward strand.
TGTGTCTGTGTGTGTGTGTGTGTGTGTGTCTCTCAGGTCTGCCCCCGACTCCGGTCCAGCTCTTGTCTCCAGTCTCCAGGTTCAGCAGCGTGAAGTCTTTGCAGCATCTCTGTCGCTTCTGCGTCCGGCAGCTGGTTCGCATCGACCACGTCCCGGAGCTGCCGCTGCCCACGTGAGTTCAGACATTTACACTTTAACAAAATCAGGACTTTATTTGTTGTCATATTTCAGCAGAATAAATTATTATGAGGTCGTTCAAGAAACAAAATGAGCAGCACAATGAATCAGCACCTGCACATGGAGATGGACGTTGCTCCCCCTGGTGGTTGGCTGCAGTATGCACTCGACCAACCATACATCAGTCTCAGCTGTCAATCATGGGGGGGGGGGATTATGCTTTTGGATCCAGTTGCTGTGAACCTGGTCAGACTTAAGGCCTCAGTATGCTTCTCCGAGTCCGTTGCGGACTGACGGACCCTTTTTGATTTATAGTTCTACGAGCCTTTTTGTTGTGAAAACAATTCACCGCCAGAACAGTAGATGGCGAAACGGAAGTCGAGCTTAGAGAAGCCTACCTCATGAGGTATATAGAAGAAGTCCACGCTGGTTTATTTACGTCCTCCCGGCTCCTCACACACAGTGAACGATGACAACAGAAAAAGGATGTTGATGACGCGACAGTTTTTGCTGAATAAAGTGACACCCAGCGGATCAAAATGCTTTTGTTATCGTGTCTTAGCGCAGCGGTTCCCCGGTCTTGTTTCCAAACTGCGTTGCTAATTCAACAGCTTGAAGCTACACGGAGGCAGCTAGCTCCCCCCCCCCCCCTCCCCCAGCTTCCACACACAGTCAGCACGGACACCCGATACTAACTACTACCAAGTGTTTGCTTCTAACCTGACGGTGTTTGAGAAACAGTGTCATGAGAGCCGTGGGATTAAAGTCAGCGGGTTTTTGCGCTGTTCCCACCGCAGTTAGCATGGTGGCTAGCCCGCTAGCCCCGTTATCAAAGTTCGTTATAACCGTATGTGACCGTACACACATGCTGTAAGTGCTCTAACCAGCCACCGTCAGCCGGACAACGCCGCTGGCTTAACACACTTGTCACATTAATCATAGAGTCGTAGTTGTGATTTTGGTTTATTGTGATGTAGGGAATGGAACAGGAAGTTTGAGGTCCCGAAATGCTGGCGTTAGCGGACCAATCACAGCCAAGTGCTATCCGTGGGTTGTCCGTCATTTCGACGTGTAGTTAGAAAAATCAGAGCTGCACGAAAAGCTCTCCGAGGAGCCGGAGAGGCCCGGAGAGGGCGTTCCACGTTGGAGAGGGCGGTCCTATCTGTCCCTGTCCGTCAAAACACAGAAGCATACATTGGCCTTTATGTGTTCTGAAGTCCTGAGGAAGGATCTCACCACTGCTTCAGACCTGCATGAGGACAGAAGACGTCTCCCGATGAGCAGAAGAGAGAGAGAGATGGAGGAGAAGGGAAAAGAAGAGCGAGCGATACACTTCTTAAGAAAGAGAGAGAGTAGAGGGGGAAGTGATATTTAATTGGTCTAGCAGGAAGTTGTGTCCAGCGGCGGGTCTCACACCTCAGAGTGAAGGACCCTGGGAGACTGAGTTCTGGACGCTGTCCTCTGTCTTCAGTCTCAGGAAACACATGTGGGACCTGCTATCGTTCACTAGGTCCCAACATCAGTGAGATAAGACCTGAAAGACAGACACCATCTTTAACGTCTACTTCGATTCTTTAGTTTGCTGCAGCCAGACACCAGGGGGCAGATTCCGTCCTCCTTCACCCATGCTGCCTCTCTCCTCAGGCCTCTGATCGTCTACCTGAAGAAGTTTTACTACTACGACCCCGAGGAGGAGATCCGCCCCACACTGACGGAGAGGAGTCCTGACTGCAGCAGCCAGACGGGGGCGGTAGAGTCCCAAACGTAGACCTGCAGCCTGAGACCATGTAAGTGCCACCGGGTTCCACTCGGGACAAAGAAGTGTGTTGAAAACCTGTTTGAGCCGGAACTCCTCTTTCATTCACTCTTCTCTTCCTCCAGTTTCTTTCCTTTGTGTTTTTCTTTTTCTGCGGACGCTGATCGGCTCCTTGAAAGACGTCCAGACCGTCTCCTGGACTCCCTGAAAGACGTCCAGACCGTCTCCTGGACTCCCTGAAAGACGTCCAGACCGTCTGCTGGACTCCCTGAAAGACGTCCAGACCGTCTCCTGGACTCCCTGAAAGACGTCCAGACCGTCTCCTGGACTCCCTGAAAGACGTCCAGACCGTCTGCTGGACTCCCTGAAAGACGTCCAGACCGTCTGCTGGACTCCCTGAAAGACGTCCAGACCGTCTGCTGGACTCCCTGAAAGACGTCCAGACCGTCTCCTGGACTCCTTGAAAGACGTCCAGACCGTCTGCTGGACTCGCTGAAAGACGTCCAGACCGTCTGCTGGACTCCCTGAAAGACGTCCAGACCGTCTGCTGGACTCCCTGAAAGACGTCCAGACTGTCTGCTGGACTCGCTGAAAGACGTCCAGACCGTCTGCTGGACTCCCTGAAAGACGTCCAGACCGTCTGCTGGACTCGCTGAAAGACGTCCAGACCGTCTGCTGGACTCCCTGAAAGACGTCCAGACCGTCTGCTGGACTCCCTGAAAGACGTCCAGACCGTCTGCTGGACTCCCTGAAAGACGTCCAGACCGTCTGCTGGACTCCCTGAAAGACGTCCAGACCGTCTCCTGGACTCCTTGAAAGACGTCCAGACCGTCTGCTGGACTCGCTGAAAGACGTCCAGACCGTCTGCTGGACTCGCTGACCGCAGCCAGTCAGCTTCCTGTGCTCAGTCCTCCTGCGGGCTCTCTGATTGGCTCACGAGCAGCGGTTGGGGACGGACAGGGGATGTGGAGACTCTCCCTCTCGGTGATGTCCTCACTGGGCAGCTGGACTAAAGAAAGCTCAGTGTGAGGTCATCACGGTGGAGACGGAGGATTAGAGCTTTGAGAAAATAAGAACATTAATATTATGAATAAAACTGCGGAGGTCAAACCTCGTGTTCTCTCAGGTTTGATTTTTCTTCATTTTCTCTTTAATCTGAAGTTATCTTTCGATAAATAAAAACATAACCCTCACATTTGATTGGCTCTAATCCTCCGTCATTGCTCCAACAAAGATCTTCCAGCAGTTTTGTACGTTCAGCAGCACTGGAGCCAAAGAGCCGGACCACCGTAGAAATGTCTCAAAGGTTAAACCGGGAACATATCTCAAACCTAATGTAAAATGATTTCAGCAGCAATGTTTTAAAGTTGTGATGTTCCGTCTCATCTGTCAATCATCACGTCTCAGCCTGTTTGTATATCATCAAATAACTGATTCAAACCAAACTGACCAGAAGAACGCTCACATCAGTGAGATGAGAACGACCTGAAACCTCTTAAACATTCATTCAACTTCTACTTCGAGTTTTTGTTTGGCCCATGTCCCACCAGCGAACATGGAGGAGGAGAGGGTTAACCCGAACCTGACCAATCACAGCAGCCAAGGTTTAAGACGTCAACATATAACGACACAAACAAAAACTTCTTTGATTCACTTTGTCGTGATTTAAAAATCAGGAATAAAGTCGTCAACTATAAAAACAGTCACAGATACAAAGTACTTTTGTTTTGTAAAATGTTATAAAAGTTGCAGATTATTGAGAAACGGGAACAAATCTGCACGTTAGCAGGAAACACCGGATCCCAAATACCAAACAAGAAAGAGGCCGGAGGTGATGAGTCGTTACTGTGACGAGCTGTGGATGAGTCCTGAACCCTGGACACCTGAGGACCCTGTGGGGACACGTCCATGATGTCAGTGAGGGGGGCGGGGCATTGATAAGTATTAATACTGAAAACATGTTATTTTTTGGTGTGGATGAACAGTGAAGTTATCTTGGTGACCTGCTACCTGTTAAAACAACTGTGTGGGAGGGGCTTGTCTCAGCCTCGTTCTCTCCAGGAAGCTCCGGTGCACCGCGGCGCCACACGACCACGCCTCATTTTAAAACTCATCTCCACCACAGATACTTCTGAGTCCCAGACAGCAGAGCAGGTGTAAAGGCTGCTGGTCCCGTTCCCGTCTGGACGCCTGCTGTTTGAAACCATGACGTGAACACCATGTCGTGCTTCTTGTCTTTACGTCATCACGTAGCCCTCGTTGATTCGTCACATGACCACCTCCATGAGGAAGCCCGCCTCAGCTCACAAGCCCATTGTACCAGAGGTGATGTGATCAAGTTTGAAATGTTTCCAAACTAAAATGTAAAGTGAAACTCATCAAGTGATCAAAGTTATCAGAGGGTTTCCGTCACATCAGGTTCTGAGTATCTAGAAGACAGGAAGTTGGTTCCCAGCCGGAATCAAATGCAGCATGAACTGTGATGTCATCAGTGGGTGTGGCCAATACTCCAGGCTAGAAAGTGCAAAGTATCTAGCCTGGATGCCAGACGAACTTAGCCCCGCCCACAACATTTTGGTCGGGCAGTTCGGTCTGGAGTCGCTCCATTGGGAAAAAATGATGGGGCGTGTTTCAACTGACCAGGAAGTAAAATTCCTCTTCGCTCAATTGGATAGACCTACAACCAATCAGAGCAACGTAGTATGTGACGTATGCTAAGCAACGCATTGTGAGTTATTTACTAACCCGGGTTCACACCGGACGCTTCAGCGCAGCGCCAAGCCTTAAATAACAGCTGGCTCCCATCCACTCCCATGTTAAAACTTTGTGCCGGTCACACCGGAGGCTGAAGCACCGCGAGGCAGCCTTGGTGCAGCGCGGTGCTTCAGCCTCCGGTGTGACCGGCACAAAGCCGTGCAGCGATCTACTGGATCAACGGGTGATATTATTAGCGCTGCCCGGCGGTTCAGCGTCGCTTCAGTGTCCGGTGTGAACAGCCAAGCGCCGGGGCGATAGGGATTAGGTGCTCTGGCGTCGCCTCCACGTTCTGTGTTCCTCTTTCAAAATGAATGCGCTGTCGATGTCTTCTAAAACAGACTCAATGGCAGCATCTACACATCTCAGCTCGCCAGCGGCAGCCATGTAACCCTAACCCTAACCCGTGGTTGATTACGTTACCGTTGATCATCTGTCAATCATCGTATAAAGCCCGCCCTGACAATCTGATTGGCCCGGTCGGGCCATCATTTTTTCCCAATGGAGCGACTCCAGACCGAACTGCCCGACCAAATTGTTGTGGGCGGGGCTAAGTTCGTCTGGCATCCAGGCTACAAAGTATCATCTTCTCTGACAAATTCAAATGTCGTCCTGATGATGGCGCTAGAGTTCCCGATGCAGGTGAGTTCCTAATAAAGATATTTTTCATCGTAGCAGCTTTGCTAACAGCACTCACTCTTACACGTGATACACTACCATTAGTTTCCTTTGTGCTAAAGTGCCATGCTAGCTACACATGCTAAAGGGAAAAACACAGGGCGTTTCTAAAATGGACAACTTCCGCTCACAGCTTCCAGGGGGCGCTCTCAGGCTCGTCCAGACTCAGTGTAGCTGGCTTCCTTCAGATTCACACAATCATCGTTTGTGATGTCACACATCACATGACACCCACCATTTTTGTTTCCATCAGTGTGTTAGTGTGAGTTGTTAACCCTGAGTCAGCACTTTAAGTAAGTGATTGTGGAGTTTCATCAGTGTGTTAGTGTGACAGCAGCTCCTTCAGGAGCCTTCACCTCATGGTCATCTTTCACTGACCAATCAGAATGCTAGTGTGAGCGCTTCATGTAAAAAACACAGACAATATTTGTAAAATTTGTCTTTTTGTCTGGAAGGACATGAAAACAAGGGTAGCTCCACTCACTCAATGTCTGTCCAGTGAGGTGGACAGGAAGTGGACAGGAAGTGGACAGGAAGTGGACAGGCTCTACGTGGACGGGCTTAGGCAACATTAACAATGTAAATAAAAACGTAAAACTGCAGTAACGACTCGTCTTCCCGGTACAGCTGTGCAGTACCTACTTCTCACCTGCAGGTGGAGTGAAACATTTTGATGAATTCACGTCAGATTCACGTTAATTTCCACTGTTAAGCTTTTCTAAAATAATAAAGTGTAACTTTGCTTCTTGTGCCGGAGTTTGTGCGGTGAAATCAGGTAAGATCTGGAAGCATCTCTGAAAAACCGCCAAATAAAGGAGCATCAACACAAAACATGATATTTATCTGTGTCTTTATGAAATCTATTGTGTTTTTATGATACACACAATTAAATCAGATTGCGTAGATACAAATGAATACTTCCTAAAGATTATCATGATACACAGTGCTGGTTTTTCACCTGACCTATTTGAACATTGTTTTCTGGATAACATAGAATATATGACCCACTATGTAATCATATCTTTGTAGGTTTGATATGTGAGGTAAACAACCACAGGAGGGGATTCTAGTTACATCATCAAATAACTAATTAACATGAACAAACGTGATCAGCGGGATTACAGGTTTATGGTGGCGAGGATGTCATACGTGGGGGGGGCAGGGGGGGACGTTGACACAGGGCTGGGTCTCGAACTTTGGACCGTCTTCCGGCTTCCAGACACAGTCGGCAAGTGGTGTCCCAAAGAACGTGGCCTTCTCCCTCTGACGGCCGATGGTCGGACTGCAACACACCCACACACGGATCAGGGACAGGACTACAAGCCCCATAATGCACTTCAGTCACTTTTCAAGAAGTGCTCAGGACATTACAGGTTTTTTTCAATTTTCAAAACAGGGCCCGGTGTTTCAAACACTACACACAATCAGCACAACCACACACACAATCAGCACAACCACACACACAATCATTACAACCACACACACAATCAGCACAACCACACACACAATCAGCACAACCACACACACAATCAGCACAACACCTCAGATCCTTTGAAAATGAAACACTCTTGTAAACAAAATATGGTTTTGCCAAATTAGTGTATAGTTTTTACAAGAGTGTTTCATTTTGCAAAGGCTCTGAGGTGTTCTGCTGATTGTGATGATTGTGTGTGTGGTTGTGCTGATTGTGTGTAGTGTTTGAAACACCGGGCCCTGTTTTGAAAATCATGTTTAAGCAATCGAAAAAAAATTGTAATCTTCTCTGTGGCATATGACAGGGGTGAGTGTAAATATCTGAACAGGTATATATATCAGTGTTGTGTTGGCGATGCATTCAGCAACTAAATATGCACTGAGTGGCTTTTTTTCTATCAAACATGATTGATAAGTCAGGTAATTTCTGTTAATGTTGAAATATATATTAAAAAATTCCCTGCAGTAAAGGAAAGATAAGCTAAAGAGATGATGTGCAGTGAAAGTCTGTCTCTGTTTGAAGTGTCACATCAGCAGCTTCAGAGTCTGTGAACATGTGAAGAAGACGATGGTCCATGAGGAAGAGTCTCTGACCTGAGTGGACATTTGTTCCCTGAGCCACCTCAACAGAAAAGGACTGAATCATCTGTCACTGTTATTGTTAATGTTGATTGGAATGTTTGAGTGTGATTCACCTTTAATATAATGTTTTAAATCAATATGATATCGTTTGAAGTTTGGGTCTGAAACATCTCGACTGTACAGCCCGAACACTTGCCCCCCCCCCCTCCATCCCGACACTCACATGGGAGCAAAGTGGTGAAATGAGATTGAGCCTAATATTCTAATAATGTTTCAAACTGACCTGTAGTCGCTGAAATCAGGTTTACAGAATCTCCTCCTGGAGCGTTTGGACCCCTCTCCACAGGACGGAGAGCACAGGTTCCACGGCTCCCATCCTTCCCAGCTGCCCTCCACTGCAACACACACACACACTAAGCACGTGAGTGGCTGGTGTAATAAGACATGACATCTTTAAGACGAACATTGACAGTGAACATGAACCAATTAAACATTTTCAATGTGCAGTTGGTAGAGCGGACCGTTTCTCTGTCACACGGAGGACCAGGTTCGATTCCTGGACGAGGACATAGAGTTACATTCACAAAACATCATGAGAATGAGCTTGTTCTGTAACCTTCTGTTTTTTAAGGTGCTATTGTTTCACCAAAATGTGTGCGGCAGTTGTAGCATCCAGAAAATAATAATAAATTGTATTTTCTTACAAAATAATATTATAAAGAAAGCAGATATAAAAGTCTTAAATCCAGATGAGGACGAGGTCAAGCCGCCCCCCCCCCCCCCCCCCCCCCCTCACCACCTGAGGTTTCCTCTTGTTTACTGTTTTAACAGCTGGTCATGTTGTAGTGTGTGGACATCACGGTCTTTGTCAGGTCCTGTTTCCTGCTGTGTTGTGTGTTGTTGCCATTTTGATTTCCACTAAACATTTCAAATACTTGAATGTGTGTGTGTCACCCACGGTAACATTTGCTGACATCATAGCAGACCCGCCTGTCAGTCAAAGTGTCTCCGCTGCAGATGGACCCGTTATGAGCTCGGTGGAGACACGTGCGCTCGCGGGTTTGACTCCCGCCCAGCTGCTTGCAGCGGATGTCCCGCTCACGGAACGGAAATTTACATTGGCTCCAGGGCGACCACTCTGACCACACACCGTCCACTGCAAACACAAAGGTTACACATCTCCAGGGTGAGTGTGTCAGCAGCCTTCACATCACTGAGTTAGTAGCGTTGTTTGTTGTCACCAGGACACAACGTGTCTCTCATGGAGTCGTCTACTTTGTGTGTGTTTGTCTCAGGTTGAAGGACGGTACCTGGACAGTGGACATTGGTTGTACAGATGCTGGTTCGACGTCCCTCTCCAGGACACGGCAGGCCGCCATGTTGAGCAGCAGGGCTGTCACATGTCCTGTGTGACAGCTGAAGCCCCACCCCACATGTGACAGGACATGAAGAGAAGGGAGACCAAGACCCCCATCCCCCGTCCACTGGTGGAGAGACAGAAGCAAGGCAGCGAGTGGTTATATGTGTCGATGACGACTAAACATCTGTGCAACCTGTTCTTCCTTCAATCAATCAGAGCCACTGTTGTCTCTATGTAGAAGCTCTGAAGTCTTTATGGTTGTGTCTCCACACCGGCGACACCCAGTGGCTGGAGGCGTCAAATGTAAGAATAATATATAAGAACAGGTACGTTCGTCATATTCTTTCGAACATGGTATATAAAGATTGCCTCCAGGGAATCATTTCAAATTTGATACAAATGTTCTGAGAAGCTGCTTCAGACTGAGCTCCTCACTTCTCTGGATCTTCTCTGGAGGATCACACTCAGTTCCTCCTCCTCCTCCTGAACTCCTGTATAAAGTCTAAATCCAGGAGCAGTGTGAACAGCAGAGGATCCTCCACTGATTCACCGGGGGGGGGGGGGGGTAGAAGACCCAGACGAAGATGTGAAGAGAGTTTGTCGAGATCAGAGCTGACGACGGTGTCATGTGATGTAAACATGATCACATGATCTCTGCAGCAGAGGTAACAGGTCACTTCCTGTGTGTGTCTTTGACCTTGGTGGTCAAAGGTCACGTGACCTCATATTGTTGTGAATGCATTATGTCACCTGGAGGGACTGCACTGGTTCCACAGGTGTGAGTCTACTCTGCATGTTGATGTGGTTATAGACTCTTTACACATGTGAGGTCTGTGTTGACGGGTGTTAAAGCATCTGGGAGCAGGTTATTGTCTCTTACAGCTGTGCACTCACACATTTGTCTGGTTGACTGACTGGAGCAGGTGTGTGTTCAGAAGGACAGGCCTACCTGGGCAGTGAGGTGTGTGATTGCAGTCCTCTATCTGGTGGTTGTCGCCTTGGCAAGCTTTGCCGGGTGGCCTGGATGAGGGGGCCGGGTTCGAGCAGGATCGGTATCGAGTCCTGACGGGTACTCGGCCTCGTGGGATACAAGAAGACGAGCACTCACCCCAGCTGGACCAACCAGACCAGAACCCGTCAACTATGAGAGACATTGACAGAACAAGAGACTCAAATAGTTTTCACTGACGTGGACACATCAGGACAACGTGACCAGCTGACTATGTCACCTGGCCTGGAAAGATAGACTGATAAGTTACAAGACAGCTAGAACTTCTAACCATCAGGGATCCACCTCCTCCTCCCCATGAACAGCACAGATACCTGGTCTAGTCCAGAAACCATAGCACCACCTGTAGCACCTGATCTATATCTGGATCTCTTTTCTTCAGTTGATCTTCTGACCTGACGTCACGAGTTTCATCCTCTAAACCACCAACTTGTCTATTAGACTCTGTCCCAACTGGACTTTTTAAAGGAAGTTCTCCCGCCCGTTAAATCAGATGAATATGTCTTTGTTAACCAGCTGCGTCCCACAAGCTGTAATGAAACCTCTGGATCAGGAGCCCACTCTTGATCCAGATGTTTAAGCTGATTAGATCCATATCAAACCCTGAAAAAAGGTTCCTCTTTGATAAAGCCTATAGTTCTGGATTCCAAACCCCCATCATGCACTGAGGGATAACTCCCATCATGCACTGCTGGAGAACCCTCCTTTTCTCTCAGAGCTGCTCATTATTGAACTGTTGATTTCTCTATAATTTTTATCATTTTAAGCCTTGAGATGATGAAGAATATGATTTGAACCTAAACAAACGATGGCAACACTTTGTGTGTGTGTGTGTTTGTGTGTGTGTGTGTGTGTGTGTGTGTGTGTGTGTGTGTGTGTGTGTGTGTGTGTGTGTGTTACCTGGACAGGGACTCTGACAGACCCATGTCTGAACACTTGTTCCATCACAAAATCGTCCACCATATTTTGGGGCGGGGCTATCACAGGTCCTGGTTGAAAGCTGAAGCCCCTCCCCACAGGAGATCGAACACGGACCAGGCGGAGACCACGCCCCCCAGCTCCCGTCCACTGTGGAGACAGCCCATCAGTTCACACTCAGTTGTCCTCGTGTCCTCGTGTCCTCGTGCAGAGCGGGGGAGTCTCACCGGGACAGTTCGGCAGCTCGCTGCAGAGCCCCGTCTGAGAGCTGCCGCCAGGGCAGCCATTGCCAGGGGATGCCGTGTCATTGGAGGGGGCGGGGCTAGAGCAGGATCGATATCGCACTTTGGAGGGGACAATGACATCATCACGCTGGTCATCGATACACACACCAGAACATTCAGACCAACTAGACCAGTCTGACCAACCTCCGTGGACTGAGAGGTGGAGAAAGACACAGGAAGTCAGAAGGACAGACAGACACAAAGAGAGACAGACAGATGGACAGACAGACAGGTTACCTGGACAAGTCTCATGTGTTGGACAGGTGTCTGTCTCCTCTGAAGAGCCGCTACAGGCTGAGCGACACTCAGAAGAACTGGAGCAGAGTCTCACCCTTTCCCTGACTCCGCCCCCTCCACAGGTGACCGAGCAGGGTGACCAGCTGCCCCACAAGCCCCACCCCTTTGCTGCACACACATATTCAAAACTTTACCACAATCATGTGTGTGTTTATGTGTGTTTGTGTGTATAAGTGTGTGTGTACCGTCGCAGCAGGTGCCACTGCATGGTTCCGTCTGCAGTTTGTCCGCAGCATTGTCACACTCTGATTGGCCGACGCCGAAACATGTCCTCCGTCTCTGTCTCACTCCGTCCCCACAGAGCACAGTACACTGTGACCATGAAGACCAGGGAGACCACACAGGAGGACTGAAACACACACACACACACACACACACACACACACACACACACACACAATCACTCAACAACTTAACAAAGGTTTAACTAACAGAGCAGACGTGAGATCTGGTCACAGGGGACACTTTGAGGACACACTTTAACAGCAGGTGTGAACACACAAACTTAACAATGGAAACTGATCGGATCCCTCTGGACAGATGTTAATACCAGGTGTGTACAGGCCACACCTGTTGTGTTACTGGAGTATGCCACTAGGGGGCACACCACAGAACTTAGACTGTGTAGAACTTCTGGATTTATAATTTGTGAAGAAAAGCATGGTAGCAGGATGTATGCATGTGAATGGTGAGGATGAAGATGAGGGAGGTCTCTGCCGGGCTGGTCTGCTGTGGACTGGGCGGATGGACGAGGACATCCTGCGCGTTGTCGTGAGGACGACATGTCCCTAAAGAATGGCAGCTGTGATTATGGGATATCTTGGAGCTCATGAGGCGCAGATAAACTGCTGGAGTCTGAATCAAGAGATCTAAGTTCTGGGGGCAAAGCACAGACATAATGACGGACACTGTGTGTGTTTGTGTGTGTGTGTGTGTGTCTGTGTACTTTCACTAACCCACAAGACTGACACAATCCACCTGTTGCCAGGTAGCCGTACTGAGGGTTCTGACAGCAGTCGTCCTCGTCCATTTCACCGAGCTCCTGAGCGCACTGACCTGAGGTCAGAGAAAAATGTGCAAAACACCGCACACACTCTACACACAGACACACACACACACACACACACACACAGTGAAGTTTTCAGCTGATGTGAGTCCTAATGAGCAAATTCTGAATAGAATATTGTGTGCGTGTGTGTGAGTGTGTGTGCGTGCGTGTGTGTGCATGTGTGTGTGTTTGTGTGTGTTGATGTGTGTGGACCAGCTCACAGAGCCTGTACCTCTCCAGGTAGGGATTAAAACAGGCTGTGCAGTTGTCCCAGAGCCAGCGGTCAATGTGGAGGCTACTGTCTACCACAATGGGACACAACACACACTCCACAACACAACAGCAAGAAAGTCCCTCCTGAACATTAAACAGGCAGAGACAGAACCACACTGGACTGAGACTGCAGGGAGAGGTGGCCGGCCTTGACTTCACTGACCTCTGTCTCTCATACAATGTACAGGAACGCCTCTGTAGGAGAGGACATCCTCTGCTTCACTGTTAAAGCCAGACTTCAGGTGTGAAGTAATCACACAGAACAATCTTGCATTGTGGTACCCTAATAATCATCACCCACACTGTATAATGCATTCTAATCCCAACCAACATTTAGAATCCATTGCTCATATTGTTAATGGCTGTAATAAGTACAAAGGACTCAATACTGCACGCCATGACCGCATTGTCGACCTCATTTCAAGTACTGTTAATGGAGTATTCTAGTACTGTTAATGGAGTATTCTACTACTGTTAAGGGAGTATTCTAGTACTGTTAATGGAGTATTCTAGTACTGTTAATGGAGTATTCAAGCACTGTTAAGGGAGTATTCTAGTACTGTTAATGGAGTATTCAAGTACTGTTAAGGGAGTATTCTAGTACTGTTAATGGAGTATTCAAGTACTGTTAAGGGAGTATTCTAGTACTGTTAATGGAGTATTCTACTACTGTTAAGGGAGTATTCAAGTACTGTTAAGGGAGTATTCTAGTACTGTTAATGGAGTATTCAAGTACTGTTAAGGGAGTATTCTAGTACTGTTAATGTAGTATTCAAGTACTGTTAAGGGAGTATTCTAGTACTGTTAATGGAGTATTCTAGTACTGTTAATGGAGTATTCTAGTACTGTTAATGGAGTATTCAAGCACTGTTAAGGGAGTATTCTAGTACTGTTAATGGAGTATTCAAGTACTGTTAAGGGAGTATTCTAGTACTGTTAATGGAGTATTCAAGCACTGTTAAGGGAGTATTCTAGTACTGTTAATGGAGTATTCAAGTACTGTTAAGGGATTATTCTAGTACTGTTAATGGAGTATTCAAGTACTGTTAAGGGAGTATTCTAGTACTGTTAATGGAGTATTCAAGTACTGTTAAGGGAGTATTCTAGTACTGTTAATGGAATATTCAAGTACTGTTAAGGGAGTATTCTAGTACTGTTAATGGAGTATTCAAGCACTGTTAAGGGAGTATTCTAGTACTGTTAATGGAGTAATCAAGTACTGTTAAGGGAGTATTCTAGTACTGTTAATGGAGTATTCAAGTACTGTTAAGGGAGTATTCTAGTACTGTTAATGGAGTATTCTAGTACTGTTAATGGAGTATTCAAGCACTGTTAATGGAGTATTCAAGCACTGTTAAGGGAGTATTCTAGTACTGTTAATGGAGTATTCAAGTACTGTTAAGGGAGTATTCTAGTACTGTTAATGGAGTATTCTAGTACTGTTAATGGAGTATTCAAGTACTGTTAAGGGAGTATTCTAGTACTGTTAATGGAGTATTCAAGTACTGTTAAGGGAGTATTCCCCCCTAATGTGTCAATGTACAAACACTCCTGTATAATGCCAGATTGGTTCAACAGCCCTGATGTTGTTTTCTGGGACCAGGTTAGAAGGTAGGTAGTAGTCCTGGAGGTAGCCTGTGTCTATGACCTCTATGTGGACATAGCCTTCCTCGACAAGTTGACCAAATACCAGCCCACTGCTGCTAACATGAGAGACCTAGGCTATACATGTAAGCTGGTAATATTGATATTTGGAAGTCTGGGGCTTGTCCATAAGCTTTCGGTCAGTGGACTACGACTGGCAGGACTTTGTAAGACACGATCTAAACAACTAGTAAAGTTCTGCTCTGTATCAGCTGCTCTAGGTCGTCCTGCTGTTTGGCGTAGGAGATGTTTCTTTGTACCAATGAGTCACTGAACTGTTTTCAACCTCTGAGAAAGGTTTGAATCCTTTTGTACGAATATGATTGGTGGATTCAAATAAATTATTTAAATGTGTGTGTGCGTGTGTGGGTGTGTGTTTGTCTGTGTGTGGGTGTGTGTGTGCGTGTGTGTGGGTGTGTGTGTGTGTGTGCGTGTGTGTACGTGTGTGTGCATGTGTGGGTGTGTGTTTGTCTGTGTGTGGGTGTGTGTGTGTGTGTGCGTGTGTGTATGTGTGTGTGCATGTGTGAATTGGTGTGTGTGCGTGTGTATATGTGTGTGTGTGTTTGTGTGTGTGTGTATGTGTGTGTGAGTGTGTTTGTGTATGTATGTGTGTGTGTGTTTGTGTGTGTGGGTGTGTGTATGTGTGTGTGAGTGTGTGTGTGTGTGTATGTGTGTGTGTGTTTGTGTGTGTGGGTGTGTGTATGTGTGTGTGAGTGTGTGTGTGTGGGTGTGTGTGGGTGTGTTTGGAGTTTCCACGATTTCAACACACAGTCAGAAGTTGAACAAAGTTCTTTCAGAAATATTTTGTTTGACTAAAAACAAATTTTCATGACAACGTTCTCACTTTTCTTTTGTTGGTTGTTTTTTGTGCAATATACTGAATATGTGTATGTATATTAATATATTTATATAATATATACATAAACTGCATATGTTAGACATTTAAGCATGTGGTTCATTCACTTCATATACATTATTTATATGCATATAAATACAATTACAGACACAGACACAAACACACACACATACAGACACACACATTCTGATAGACTAACAGACCGACACACACTCAAACAGACAGACAGACACTAATAAACACAAACAGATAGACACACATACACACACACACACACACCCACACACAGACTGACCTGAGGTCTGCAGAGAACCCAGTAGCAGAACCAGAAACTGGAGAATCTTCATCCTGCTGCTGAAGGAACAGACTCCTCCACTGACCTCCAGTCTGCGGACACTGTGTGTGTGTGTGTGTGTGTATGTTGCGCCATGTAACCCGAAGAACTATTTACTCAATCTTGTTTTTGTCATTACTGAGAAACTTATATTGACTGACAAACACGAGCACAGACACACACACAGACACACAAGCACACACACACAAAAAAAACACACACACACACACACAAACAGACACACACTCAAACAGACAGACAGACACACAAAGACACACACACACACACACAGACAGACACACAGACACACATACACACAGACACACAGGCAGACACAGGCAGACACACACAGAAACACACATACACACACACACACACACATAAACACACACACACACACACATACACACACACACATAAACACACACACACACACACAAACACACACACGCACGCAGACACACACAGAAACACATACACACACACACACACACATAAACACACACACACACACACATAAACACACACACACACACACACAAACACACACACGCACACATACTGACAGACACACATAAACCCATAAACACAGACACATAAACACACACAGACAGTCACACGTACTGACAGACACACATAAACACAAACACACACACACACAGACAGACTAACAGACAGACACACTCTCAAACAGACACAAACTGACCTCAATCCAAGTATACATAAACATGATTATATTATGGTCACATGTTACATTTCCCTTACAACTGACATACACACACACAGACACACACACAGACACACACACAGACACATACAAGCACACTCATATACACAAAACATGACACAAAACTCAACATAAAACTGAACTGGAGCTAAACAGGTGAAATGTTTTATTTCTGACTCTTCCAAACATGGGCCATCACTTCCTGTACAGGTCGAGATGTTTGATGAGCAACATGGCTGCCAATGATGTCATCCCTAAGGAGCCTGGAACCTGGAAAAACTGATCCATCACCCGGACGGTGGTTTTTACCTGAAAGAAAGACCAGGTGTGACGTAGAACAGGCTACTGTCAGAGCAGCGGGGGGGGGGGGGGGGGGGGGGGGGGATGATGCAGCCTCTCCCCGGTCCAGGGAGTTAAGGTTTTTCTTTGAGTTTGCATAACTCCTCTGTGCAGCATCTTGTGGAACCCTGAGAGTCCTGACCATGATTTTGGGAATCATTCCTGCTTCCTTCATGGAGTTCAGCTTCCTGGGCTGATGTCCTTGATGAGGAATTTCACAGCCACTTCTTGTCTTACAGTCAAACTATCCGGAGGTTGTAGGAGTTGTGTAGCGATGCCATATGCTGCCCGAGCACTGAGGACACAGTTTCAGGGAGAAGACAGGAGCATGTCTAACACTAACCCTGATGCATCATTGATGATGTCATACATACTGCACTCTCAGACGGCAGAATGAAATCTCTGTGGAGCTAATCACACACACACACACTCAAAAGTCGTTTTCCGCTTGTGTTTGAGATTTTGTTGATGTCGAGTTTTTCGCCCTCGGCTGATCCAACGCTCTCTTGTCAAAATCCTTTTCATCGTTTCATGGTTGTTATGTATCATTGTGTCGTGTGTCATTGTGTGTCGCTGTGTGTTGTGTTGGGGTTGTTGAGGTGTTGTTGTGGTTGTGTATGGTGTTGTTGTGGATGTAGATGGTGTTGTTGTGGTTGTGTATGGTTTTGTTGTAGCTGTTGAGGGGGTTGTGGTTGTAGGTAGTGTTGTTGTGGTTGTGTATGGTGTTGTGGTTGTGTATGGTGTTGTTGTGCTGGTGGATGGTGTTGTGTGCTGGTGGATGGTGTTGTTGGGGTTGTTGATGGTTTTGTTGTGGTTGTGTATGGTGTTGCTGTGGTTGTAGATGTTGTTGTTGTTGTTGTTGTGGTTGTTGATGGTTTTGCTGTGGTTGTAGATGTTGTTATTGTTGTTGTGGTTGTTGATGGTTTTGCTGTGGTTGTAGATGTTGTTGTTGTTGTGGTTGTTGATGGTTTTGCTGTGGTTGTAGATGTTGTTGTTGTTGTTGTTGTGGTTGTAGATGTTGTTGTTGTGGTTGTAGATGGCGTTGCTGTGGTTGTTGATGTTGTTGTTGTGGTTGTAGATGGTTTTGCTGTGGTTGTAGATGTTGTTGTTGTTGTGGTTGTTGATGGTTTTGCTGTGGTTGTAGATGTTGTTGTTGTTGTTGTTGTGGTTGTTGATGGTTTTGCTGTGGTTGTAGATGTTGTTGTTGTTGTTGTTGTGGTTGTTGATGGTTTTGCTGTGGTTGTAGATGTTGTTGTTGTGGTTGTAGATGGTTTTGCTGTGGTTGTAGATGTTGTTGTTGTTGTTGTTGTTGTTGTGGTTGTTGATGGTTTTGCTGTGGTTGTAGATGTTGTTGTTGTTGTTGTTGTGGTTGGTTTTGCTGTGGTTGTAGATGTTGTTGTTGTTGTTGTTGTGGTTGTTGATGGTTTTGCTGTGGTTGTAGATGTTGTTGTTGTTGTTGTTGTGGTTGTTGATGGTTTTGCTGTGGTTGTAGATGTTGTTGTTGTTGTTGTTGTGGTTGTTGATGGTTTTGCTGTGGTTGTAGATGGTGCTGTACTCACTGTGTCAGCAGCAGTGACATCCAGTGTTAAACCAGGATCCACTTGTTAAAGTCCTGGTTCCAGGGGGGTCCACCTTAGTCTGCCTCTGAATGACACATCTCAGGAGAAGACCAGGCGCTGAGGCAGGCCCCGCCCACCGGACACCTGACACCTGCCTGATAGGAACGTCACTATGCTGCTCTCTGATTGGTGTAGAGTTATTACTGATGTTCTAAACTTCATTCCTGTTTTCTAATAATTTAAATGTGTTCTATTGAATTATTTGTTTAATATTTGTAACTGCTCAGATTGTCAAAATAAAATCTAAAATGTGTTTATCTAATTTCATCAACACTGAACATTTGTGTTTTATTTGTACAATTATTATGGAGGAAACAAATATATATATAAAACGAGTGAACCCTGTGTTTTTTTTCTCCAGCCAGATGACGTCAGTGTGTTTGTAAATAATAAACAGCTGAATATCAATCCATCTGTTTTTGATTACTTTCGCCTGCGCTGTTGTTTCTGTGATCGTCTCGTACTGCCTGCAGTATCCCACAATCCTCTGCGCTCCAACAGTTGCCAGTCATTGTGAAGTTAGCCCGAGGAGAGGAGACAGGTAAAGACCCGTCCAGACCCGTTTAGACCCGGGCAGACCCGGGCCAGGTCCGGTCCAGGTCGCTGTGTGGTTGAGTCGGAGCTCCGTGTGTCCTCACTGTCCGCATTTTTTCTTCCAGACACGATGAAGGAGACAGCGGCCAAGAAGAGAGACAAGGCGGGAGGCCGGGACACCAAAGCCGAGAAGCCCAAGGCTCCGGAGCCGCAGGACGTGGAGATGCCGGAGGAGGAGTTGACCGGCGCGGCCAAAGTCAAAGAGCAGGACAGCCTGACCCTGGAGGGTAAATATTACCGTGGACTGCCCCGGGACAGACCGGGACAGCTGCCGTTCTCCCTGCGCTTTTAGCCGCTTAGCCTGTTTGCATAGCCGGCTAACAGGCTAACAACCAGGAGCTAACCCTTAACGTGCTAGCTTAGGTTGTGGAACGGCTTCGATGCTCCTCACCCGGGTGAGTGCACGTGAGAGCAGGGCCACAGCGACCGGGCCTAGGAGTCCACATGGTGACTCGAGCGGAACCGTTGAACTGGACTGACTCCACCAGAGCAGCTCGTCCGGATCTAAGTGTAAACATCCAGTTCAGCTAGCTTCCACTTCAGACGATTCATGACGTCAGTATAGATTCTCTCATGTTTGGTTTTAATTACTTTCTTTTTTCACACAGCTCAAAAAAACTTTGACAAATAACTGGACAGACACTTTATTTTTTCATGTGTTAAAATTTGTTAATGTATTTCATTCTCCTGATAATGGACATCTTGACACAAACTTAGGACAGAACTGTCTTTTGACAGCGTCTCATTCTTTGGAGCTGGATTGTTAGTGTCTGAGGAGGACCAGGGTCTCTCATCCTTTGAGCTCCTCGGATGAGACTCCCCAGAGGATACACCTCTGTCTGCTGGTGGAGCCCAACAGAACCAACCTGACCCGTTGGAGCAATGAGCCACATTCACCAACATCTTCACTAAAACTGATTCTTTTACCAAAGCATTTCGGTTGTCAAAGTGCATAAGAGTTCTCTAAAGTGAACTTTCTGTTCCTGCATAAGAACAAATCCCAGATCAAAACTGCGTAAGTGGGTTTAAGTAAACATTTCTTTTGAATGGACCACCGACGGTCAGTTCTAACTGATCTCCAAACTGCTCGTGTCAACCAAGTGTCGGCAAGCCCCGGAAATTAGATTCAGATCTACTCTTGTTAATGAAAGATCAGATTTACTATAATAACACTCAGATGATTTACCAGCTGTTCTTCCTGATGTAACTGTTTATTTTATTGTGGAAGTTTGTTCTGATGTTTTTATTATACAACAGTTTGATCCTCGGCTCTGCTGTCAGTCAAACTGTTCCGGTCTCTTCAGCCGGATATCAGAAAGGCCACTTTACCGACCTGGGACCTGCGACTCCTCCTCCTCTCTGACCTCTGACCTTTGTCCCCTGTTCAGACATTAAGGAGCATGTGAAGCAGATCGAGAAGGCGGTGTCGGGGAAGGAGCCTCGGTTCGTTCTACGTGCCCTGCGTGCGTTACCGTCAACCAGCCGACGTCTCAACACCAACGTGGTGCATAAAGCCGTGAGTGGCTTCTTCACCAACAACGTGGCCACCAGAGACTTCCTGCTGGGCTTCCTGGAGGAGGTGAGGGCATGATCACTGATTGCTTCTAGTATTGATTCACCTGTAAGTCAGACTCATTCTCTCACTTTGTAGTGTGTCGATCATCAGAAGAGTGATTGGTATCAACTGTAATAATTAGGGCTGAGTTAAAAATGATAATGATCGACCTTTGTTTTAATGATCCGATACTGATTGATAAAAAAGAGGAATCAATCTTTTAATATTTGCCTTCTCCCTTGGGTGATTCCATATTACTCATCTCATATCTGTCTGGAGACGGAGCCACACAGAGTTTATGCTCCCGCTGACCTGCGCTTACTTTACAAATATACTTACTAGGACCCGATCACTCAGTTCACCCGCAGCACGAGAAGCACACAGCCGGGGCCTCAGGGTTAAAGAACCCGGAACGATTTAGGTCAGAGGATCGTGAGGGTCAGTCACTGAACCAGGAGGAACCCAGGAGGAACCCAGGAGGAACCCAGGAGGAACCCAGGAGGAACCCAGGAGGAACCCAGGAGGAACCCAGGGGCCCAGTGCACCAGGAGGAACCCAGGGCCCAGTGCACCAGGAGGAACCCAGGAGGAACCCAGGGCCCAGTGCACCAGGAGGGGCCCAGTGCACCAGGAGGAACCCAGGGCCCAGTGCACCAGGAGGAACCCAGGAGGAACCCAGGGCCCAGTGCACCAGGAGGGGCCCAGTGCACCAGGAGGAACCCAGGGCCCAGTGCACAATGGCTATGACATGAAGGTGTGACCCTCCCAGGATCTGCCTCCTCAGACCTGCACTGATCCACCAAACTGGTCATAGATGATGTTACAGCAACATCACGTTCACCACGACGTCTCCAGGCTCGTTCACACCTGTCACATGTGCTCAGTGTGAACCATCTGTGAGAAGAACGAGGCTCCAGTGGTGGAACTGCTGGTCCTGGTGTTCTCTGGTGAATGGAGCTGTGGGCTCAGGTCCCACTAGAGGACCTCGGCCCCTCATGCCTCATGGAGTCAAGGAGCAGATACTGGTCCTGCTGCTGGGTTAATGCTTTTCTACTGTCCAGCTCTCCTGGTGTCTCCTCCAGGCTCTTGAGACACAAACCTTCTTATCACCACACGTATGGATGTGTCCTCCTGGAGGAGCTGGACTTCTTTTCTAAGATTCCAGAGCTTTTGGTGATGAAGACCGACGCCGCTGTGGATGAGCTGTAAACAACAACACTGATCTTTCCACAGCAGAATTTATACATCATGAATGTTCCCACATGTTCCTGTTAGGGTTAGTCTGGCCCGGGCAATCTGCTGCTTCACAGAGCAACTACACCAAATGTCAGGGAAAAGTTTTGCAGAGTTTATGTTCCAGTTGTTAGTAATATGTAACTTCACTCCTAGATGTTACTAGAGGTGTGGAAATACAAGTTCTTCCTTCAGATTATCACGTGTTTTAAGTAATAACTTCATGGTTGGCCCTGTATGCTTAACCAATCTCATTCATAATATCCTCTCACAAGATGATTTTCTTTATCACAGTTACCTAATCAAATAATCAGTATTGATCCCTGCTGTCTGTCTCTCAGCCGATGGAGATGGTGGACGGGGACGTCCAGTTTCGGCCGAGGACGGGTAAAGCAGCGTCTGCTTCGCTGCTGCCTGAGGTGGAGGCTTACCTGCAGCTGCTGCTGGTGGTTCATCTGACCAATAACAAGAGATACAAGGAGGTTTGTCTGATGTCTGATGTCTGTGGTGAGGAGAGGCAGCGACTAAGATGATGATGATGATGATGATGATGATGATTTCTTATGTTTCAGGCTCAGAAGGTGTCGGACGACCTGCTGCAGAAGATCGGCTCGAAGAACCGCAGAGCTCTGGATCTGGTCGCTGCTAAGTGTTATTATTATCATGCCAGAGTGTACGAGTTCCTCAAGCAGTTTGACACCATGCGCAGGTACACTAACACGCACACTATCACACACACACTCTGCTCTTTAAGGACACGCGTGTAAAACCATGGTGTGTTTATCACTTTCAGTTTCCTCCACACTCGCCTGCGGACGGCGACTCTGCGCCACGACGCCGACGGTCAGGCCGTGCTCCTCAACCTGCTGCTGAGGAACTACCTGCACTTCAACCTGTACGACCAGGCCGAGAAGCTGGTGTCCAAGTCCGTGTTTCCTGAGCTCGCCAACAACAACGAGTGGGCCCGATACCTGTACTACACAGGTGAGCCTGCCGCCTCCATGTGATCATGAACGATTGTTCCATCTCTGCGTGTCATGTGACCCCTGCGTGTCATGTGACCCCTGCCTGTCATGTGACCCCTGCCTGTCATGTGACCCCTGCCTGTCATGTGACCCCTGCCTGTCATGTGACCCCTGCCTGTCATGTGACCCCTGCGTGTCATGTGACCCCTGCCTGTCATGTGACCCCTG